>NC_048575.1:3990462-4110462 GCF_013265735.2 Oncorhynchus mykiss
CTTAACCCATGTCCATTTTGTTAGATTGGATTTGTTGAACGTACGTCAATCTGGTCTGCTTTCTTTACCTCGTCCGCGGTTGGAGGTTTCTGCATCACGATACATTTACCGCAGACGACAACGCTGTACGGCTCTGGATCCGATCAGTCTCTCTGACTCACCCGAGGACTTGATTGTCTTGTACAGTCGCATGTACTGTATGGGGGGATGGGAGGTTACTGTATTAGGACACAAAGACACAACAGCGGATCGCGGCTCCTGTAGCCAACACCCATATCTATGTGTATGAGTCACGTGATGTGGCAACAACATGGGAGGACAATGACATCCATGAAAACAACGGCCTTATGGAAGGGGAGAAGGGAGGGATAGGAGGGGAGAGAGGAGGGATAGGAGGGGAGAGAGGGAGGAAGGGAGGAATAGGAGGGGAGAGAGGGAGGAAGGGAGGAATAGGAGGGGAGAGAGGGAGGAATAAGAGGGGAGGGATAGGAGGGAAGAAGGGAGGAATAGGAGGGAAGAGAGGAGGAATAGGAGGGAAGAGAGGAGGAATAGGAGGGAAGAGAGGAGGAATAGGAGGGAAGAGAGGAGGAATAGGAGGGAAGAGGGGAGGAATAGGAGGGAAGAGAGGAGGAATAGGAGGAAGAGAGGAGGAATAGGAGGGAAGAGAGGAGGAATAGGAGGGAAGAGAGGAGAAATAGGAGGGAAGAGAGGAGGAATAGGAGGAAGAGAGGAGGAATAGGAGGGAAGCTGAGTGACACAGTTGGAGAGGAATAGAAATGAGGGTGTGGGGGCTCAGTGACACAGTTGGAGAGGATTAGGAAGGAGGGTGTGGGGGCTCAGTGACACAGTTGGAGAGGAATAGGAAGGGGGTGTGGGGGCTCAGTGACACAGTTGGAGAGGAATAGAAAGGAGGGTGTGGGGGCTCAGTGACACAGTTGGAGAGGAATAGGAAGGAGGGTGTGGGGGCTCAGTGACACAGTTGGAGAGGAATAGGAAGGAGGGTGTGGGGGCTCAGTGACACAGTTGGAGAGGAATAGGAAGGAGGGTGTGGGGGCTGAGTGACACAGTTGGAGAGGAATAGAAAGGAGGGTGTGGGGGCTCAGTGACACAGTTGGAGAGGAATAGGAAGGAGGGTGTGGGGGCTCAGTGACACAGTTGGAGAGGAATAGGAGGAAGGGTGTGGGGGCTGAGTGACACAGTTGGAGAGGAATAGGAAGGAGGGTGTGGGGGCTCAGTGACACAGTTGGAGAGGAATAGGAAGGAGGGTGTGGGGGCTCAGTGACACAGTTGGAGAGGAATAGGGGGGAGGGTGTGGGGGCTCAGTGACACAGTTGGATCTATTCCTGCTCCTGTAGTAACAGCTGAATGATGTCATGGAAACAGAGTGAGACCTACGGACAACACACACATCCTCCTGCACCACACACATCCTCCTGCAGCATACGGACAACACACACATCCTCCTGCACCACACACATCCTCCTGCACCACACACATCCTCCTGCAACACACACATCCTCCTGCACCACACACATCCTCCTGCAACACACACATCCTTCTTGGGTATGATGCTACAGCCTCTAGTCTTCTTGGGTATGACGCTACAGCCTCTAGTCTTCTTGGGTATGACGCTACAGCCTCTAGTCTTCTTGGGTTTGACGCTACAGCCTCTAGTCTTCTTGGGTATGACGCTACAGCCTCGAGTCTTCTTGGGTATGATGCTACAGCCTCTAGTCTTCTTGGGTATGACGCTACAGCCTCAAGTCTTCTTTGGTATGATGCTACAGGCTCGAGTCTTCTTGGGTATGACACTACAGCCTCGAGTCTTCTTGGGTATGATGCTACAGCCTCTAGTCATCTTGGGTATGACGCTACAGCCTCTAGTCTTCTTGGGTATGATGCTACAGCCTCTAGTCTTCTTGGGTATGACGCTACAGCCTCTAGTCTTCTTGGGTATGACGCTACAGCCTCTAGTCTTCTTGGGTATGACGCTACAGCCTCTAGTCTTCTTGGGTTTGACGCTACAGCCTCTAGTCTTCTTGGGTATGACGCTACAGCCTCGAGTCTTCTTGGGTATGATGCTACAGCCTCTAGTCTTCTTGGGTATGACGCTACAGCCTCGAGTCTTCCTACTAGGCTACCACAGTATATGATAATTGTAACAATAGACTACAGAAGACAAGGAGACATTGTTGGAGTTTTAAATGAATACTTTAATGTTCTGTTATACCCTGAGATAATGATTTAATGTTCTGTTATACCCTGAGATAATGATTTAATGTTCTGTTATACCCTGAGATAATGATGTAATGTTCTGTTACACCCTGAGATAATGATTTAACGTTCTGTTATACCCTGAGGTAATGATTTAACGTTCTGTTATACTCTGAGATAATGATTTAATGTCCTGTTACACCCTGAGATAATGATTTAACGTTCTGTTATACCCTAAGGTAATGATTTAACATTCTGTTATACTCTGAGATAATGATTTAATGTCCTATTATACCCTGAGGTAATGATTTAATGTTCTGTTACACCCTGAGATAATGATTTAACGTTCTGTTATACCCTGAGATAATGATTTAACATTCTGTTATACCCTGAGGTAATGATTTAACGTTCTGTTATACTCTGAGATAATGATTTAATGTCCTGTTACACTCTGAGATAATGATTTAACATTCTGTTATACCCTGAGATAATGATTTAACGTTCTGTTATACTCTGAGATAATGATTTAATGTCCTGTTATACCCTGAGGTAATGATTTAATGTTCTGTTACACCCTGAGATAATGATTTAACGTTCTGTTATACCCTGAGGTAATGATTTAACGTTCTGTTATACCCTGAGGTAATGATTTAACGTTCTGTTATACTCTGAGATAATGATTTAATGTCCTGTTACACCCTGAGATAATGATTTAACGTTCTGTTATACCCTGAGGTAATGATTTAACGTTCTGTTATACTCTGAGATAATGATTTAATGTCCTGTTACACCCTGAGATAATGATTTAATGTCCTGGTATACCCTGAGGTAATGATTTAACGTTCTGTTATACCCTGAGATAATGATTTAATGTTCTATTATACCCTGAGATAATGATTTAATGTTCTGTTATACCCTGAGATAACGATTTAATGTTCTGTTATACCCTGAGATAATGATTTAATGTATAATTAATATCATTACCTGACACACTGTTTATTTAATAACATTTGACAATAATAACTTTTTTGTTTTTGTCAAAAGTTGCATTTACAGTGAATGGAATGGTGGAAGTGATGTCACAATGGAGCCTTTAGAATGTTACAGAATCCCGACCGGTTTATAGTAACTAGAATACATATGAAATGTGTGGAAGATTTTAAATTGGGGACTTTTGCTTGGAAAGCCACATTGAATTACTTGTTTTGTTGTTGCCATCTAGTAGTGTAGCTAACTACTGGAATTACACTCTACTTTTTATTCCCCAGACCAGCCTAATTCTCCCTTGAAACATAGTTTGTGTGTTTAATAGACTAAATGATACATTCTTGTTAACATATGACCCAAAGGGATCTGTCATGTAATTTGTAGTGTATGACTTTTCAGATTTACAGATCTTTTTAAAGTAGTTTGGATGAACTACTTTTTCAAAGTAACTTTAATTAAGTCAACTATATTTGTCTTAGGGGGTAGCTTAAATTCTTTCAGTGTGAAGTAATTGGTAGTTTGCTAAACTATCTTTTCAGAGTAGCTTTCCCCAACACCGGTTATCAATAGCATCATAGACTTGCTGTGACTACAATGGTGTTTACTATAGTACTATAGAATGGTGTTTACTATAGTACTGTAGAATGGTGTTTACTATAGTACTATAGAATGGTGTTTACTATAGTACTATAGAATGGTGTTTACTATAGTACTATAGAATGGTGTTTACTATAGTACTATAGAATGGTGTTTACTATAGTACTATAGAATGGTGTTTACTATAGTACTATAGAATGGTGTTTACTATAGTACTATAGAATGGTGTTTACTATAGTACTATAGAATGGTGTTTACTATAGTACTATAGAATGGTGTTTACTATAGTACTATAGAAGGGTGTTTACTATAGTACTATAGAATGGTGTTTACTATAGTACTATAGAATGGTGTTTACTATAGTACTATAGAATGGTGTTTACTATAGTACTATAGAATGGTGTTTACTATAGTACTATAGAATGGTGTTTACTATAGTACTATAGAATGGTGTTTACTATAGTACTATAGAATGGTGTTTACTATAGTACCATAGAATGTCGGCGAAGCTCTTTTAAATACAATGTCCCCTTCACCTTCACGTCGGGCTCAATGAAAAAACGAACTTTAAATATCAAGTGTGCTTTCAAAACGTGGATCTACCGTTGATTGGGATTGAATCGCGGTTTAAATCATACCAAGAAATCAGGTCGGCTTTAGATTAAAAATGAGCCAAAAGGAAACGTACACACACAACATTATAAATCTAAAATCATTTTATTCATTTAAGTTAGGTACAGACGCTAAACATAGGAACCACATCTGCTCGACTAAAGAGCAGTCTTTCAGAAAGAACAACAACAACAACAAAAGAAAAGAGGATTTATGTCATACTGTCAACGAAATGGCAAATGAAGAGGTAGAGTATTTAGGCTCATTACCGTAGCTGGAGGAATGAGGCCTATTGGAATGTAGTTGTAGTTGTGTTCTTCCCTAAAATAGATCAAATATATATATAACCAAATATCAAATACAGGGGAGACTAAGGTTGCAAATGTACAGCACATTTCCCCAAATTCCCAGAAATCCCGGTTGGAGGATTTCCTGTTTTTTCCTACACATCTTGATTCCTGAAACCTTTTTAACTAAGATTTCTAGACAAATCAGGGATGGATTTTTTTTTAGGAAAGTTACCAGAAATGTGCAACCCAAGTGAAAAAATAATTTCCATGGAGGGAATTGTGGGTAATGTAGTACTGTACTCAAAACAACTCAACCAACGTTTACATTTTCACCTTCACTGGACACAAGTAGTGGGGGACGATAGAGAGAGACTAATGAATGTAGTGGAGGACAATAGAGAGAGAGAGAGAGAGAGAGAGAGAGAGTAATGAATGTAGTGGAGGATGAGAGAGAGAGAGAGAGAGAGAGAGAGAGAGTAATGAATGTAGTGGAGGATGAGAGAGAGAGAGAGACTAATGAATGTAGTGGAGGACGATAGAGAGAGAGAGAGAGAGAGAGAGAGAGACTAATGAATGTAGTGGAGGACGATAGAGAGAGAGAGAGAGAGAGAGACTAATGAATGTAGTGGAGGACGATAGAGAGAGAGAGAGAGAGAGAGACTAATGAATGTAGTGGAGGACGATAGAGAGAGAGAGAGAGAGACTAATGAATGTAGTGGAGGACGATAGAGAGAGAGAGAGAGAGAGAGACTAATGAATGTAGTGGAGGATGAGAAAGAGAGAGAGAGAGAGAGAGAGACTAATGAATGTAGTGGAGGACGAGAGAGAGAGAGAGAGAGAGAGAGAGAGACTAATGAATGTAGTGGAGGACGATAGAGAGAGAGAGAGACTAATGAATGTAGTGGAGGACGATAGAGAGAGAGAGAGACTAATGAATGTAGTGGAGGACGATAGAGAGAGAGAGAGAGAGAGAGACTAATGAATGTAGGTGGAGGACGAGAGAGAGAGAGAGACTAAGACGTGTTTTCACTAAGACGTGAAAACAGACAGTAGAGTTTCTAGATCAGCTAGCTACACAGTTCCTCCACTCACAGATCATTCACTGGGAGATAAAGGGCTGGTCATTGGTTGGATTGGAAGTATGTCTTATGGGGAAAATGCTAAAAAGCCAGTAGTCATCAGTATCAATCAATCAATACCCATATCAGAGTTCAGAAGGGTATTGAGCCTTCAGGCTGATTGACCCCATCAGTTCAACCAGAGGACCTAGGGGCTGCAAAATTCCAGTACCTTTCAACAGGTTGAAGTTTGCCATGAATCTTGTTCTGGAGGCAGAACTGAGCCATTTCTGCTAGATAGGGTAAGGTTGGCGTTTTTCACCATGAATCTTGTTCTGGAGGCAGAACTGAGCCATTTCTGCTAGATGGGGTAAGGTTGGCGTTTTTCACCATGAATCTTGTTCTGGAGGCAGAACTGAGCCATTTCTGCTAGACGGGGTAAGGTTGGCGTTTTTCACCATGAATCTTGTTCTGGAGGCAAATCTGCACGGTGGTCACTATCTGGCATAGCCACAAAATCAGATTTGAACCCTAACTTTAAATTAAGACTAAAAAAGCACATTTGTTTTTATGAATGTAGCCAATTTTGACTTTGCAGCTGGCCCATCTAGCAGAAATGGCTCAGTTCTGCCTCAAGGACAAGACTCATCCCAATAAACGTCAACTTGCCTAGATGGGAGAGCTGCAAAGTCAAAATGTGCTATATTGTAAAAATTCCTGTCAAACAAGAAAAAAAAGTGATTTTTGATCTAATTTAAGGTTAGGCATTAGGGTGATCAATGTGGTTAAGGTTAAAAATGACTCTATTTTATGACTTTGTGGCAGATTCATGACATAAAAACATGCGATTCTAGGAATCTTCCAACCAGGATTTCTGGAAAACGCCTGGAAACTCAGACAGGACGATATCTGAAAACTGACTTGGTTGAATTCCACAGCCCATTTACATTTACAATACATCTGGACCTTCTGAAATGTGTCACCCGATTGGATAAGCCTCAGGTAGGTCAGCCAATGTGCGAACTAATATTCCAATATTCTGTACCACTATTCTAACAGGAGAGAAATGGAGGATTCAGCTGGAAAGATGAATAGAAAACTTCTCTGGGGGAGAAAAACAATAATAACATGTTCTACAATTCAATGATTTGCTGTTTGGATTTTCTAAAGAAGTGAAATACAAAAATGTTGTAAACTTAGGATAACGTTAAAATGTTGTAAACTTATAAAAATAACGTTAAAATGTTGTAAACTTATAAAAATAACGTTAAAATGAACGAGTTTGAAAGAAACGGAATAATCAGAAAATCTTCAAGTGATCTGCGGAATGAAAATGCAATGAAGGCGAGCGAAGATCGCTAACAGTATGATGATTGGATAGCCATTTGGAGCATCATGTTGTGATTGGTTAGACTGAGCCTTTAGGGGGTTTTGCTGGGTAATATAATTCTGGAAATGCCATGTTGAACCGTCGTTTCGACATAGAGACTTGGCCATACGGAGAAAGTCAGTATTACAGTGCATGTCTACACATTAAAACAACTAAAAGTAACAAGATTGTACTGTACAGTAACATACTGTATATTTTCCACCGAGACGCTACATAAAAATCTGGTGACTACATTATGTAAATAGTTAATTACTGAATAGCTTTAAAAAATAAAAAATAAAAAAAACTATTGACACAGTATATAGATGATTGGTTTCTTTTAAAAACAACCGTCAGAGATAAATCCTGTGTGTTTTTGTACACAGCTTGGCATCGTTCCAGAAGAACGATACGGTCAACCTTTCTGTATCCGCTCAATGCAAAGTGCACCAGTCTAGATTCAGTCTTATTTCTCTTCATCCACGCTTCCTCAGTGGTCTATCCTGGTGCCTCCAGGCCATGTGCCTTCGCCCAAGGTCCTCCCGTTAGATATCCTCCTTAGCCTCGTTGTTGTTCATCAGCTCCTTCCTCTGGGCAAGGAAGGGGTACATACATTTATCAGCACCCAGGAACCTGTACATACAAACGATGGCCTCGAAGGGCAGGATGCTGTAGAGAGAGAGAGAGAGAGAGAGAGAGAGAGAGAGAGAGAGAGAAAAACAGAGGTCAGAGTTTATATCCACACAGTTCTTTCACAACACATTGGAGAAAGGAGAGAGAGAGAGAGAGAAAACAGAGGTCAGTGGACAGAGTTTATATCCACACAGTTCATTCACAACACATTGGAGAAAGCAGAGAGAGAGAGAGACAGAGAGAAAGAGAGAGAGACAGAGAGAGAGAGAGAGAGAGAATCAGCCCATTCGTAGAAAGAAGGACTGACCTTTTCATGATGTTGACCATATATACGATTCGAGGGGTGCAGATCATCGCCTGATCCGTGAGAATGGCCCTCATGGACTGTGTTACGCAGAACTCTGGCTTCAGGGGAGGCAGGAAGGGCTCAATCTCTTTCCTGTACAGATAGAAAGTGACCTCTTAAGTTGGAGACGAGGCGAACACAGACCGATCAGAATACACACTCACACAGGGAAAGATATCCAGGTTGGTATTCGGTGGCGCGTGTTCAGGTTGTAAACTTGACAATCATGTCTGATCATTTCGATCTATACAAGCTCCTAGAGCAGGGCAGTAGAGACACAGCACACACACACACGCAGACACACACACACACACACAGTGGGGGGGGGGGCATTGAAACTGAGGAGGGGAACAATAACCAGGGTGCACCTGTTTAGCAGAGGGAGGGGATTCCTTGTGAAAGTGGAGCTCTGTAAACCACTCATTGTTTAGGTGAAACACTGACATTAAAACGCTGTACAGTCCCAGTACACCAGGGCATCTCTCTCCCTGTACAGTCCCATTACACCAGGGCATCTCTCTCCCTGTACAGTCCCAGTACACCAGGGCATCTCTCTCCCTGTACAGTCCCAGTACACCAGGTCATCTCTCTCCCTGTCCAGTCCCAGTACACCAGGTCATCTCTCTCCCTGTCCAGTCCCAGTACACCAGGTCATCTCTCTCCCTGTCCAGTCCCAGTACACCAGGGCATCTCTCTCCCTGTACAGTCCCAGTACACCAGGTCATCTCTCTCCCTGTACAGTCCCAGTACACCAGGTCATCCATCTCCCTGTACAGTCCCAGTACACCAGGTCATCTCTCTCCCTGTCCAGTCCCAGTACACCAGGTCATCTCTCTCCCTGTCCAGTCCCAGTACACCAGGTCATCTCTCTCCCTGTACAGTCCCAGTACACCAGGTCATCTCTCTCCCTGTACAGTCCCAGTACACCAGGTCATCTCTCTCCCTGTCCAGTCCCAGTACACCAGGTCATCTCTCTCCCTGTCCAGTCCCAGTACACCAGGTCATCTCTCTCCCTGTCCAGTCCCAGTACACCAGGTCATCTCTCTCCCTGTACAGTCCCAGTACACAAGGTCATCTCTCTCCCTGTCCAGTCCCAGTACACCAGGTCATCTCTCTCCCTGTCCAGTCCCAGTACACCAGGTCATCTCTCTCCCTGTACAGTCCCAGTACACAAGGTCTGTCTGTCTGATTGGTTGATGGATGTAAAACATAATGGATCACGTCTGTCTGTCTGTCTGATTGGTTGATGGATGTAAAACATAATGGATCACGTCTGTCTGTCTGATTGGTTGATGGATGTAAAACATAATGGATCACGTCTGTCTGTCTGATTGGTTGATGGATATAAAACATAATGGATCACGTCTGTCTGTCTGATTGGTTGATGGATGTAAAACATAATGGATCACGTCTGTCTGTCTGATTGGTTGATGGATGTCTCACCTTATCCTGCAGCCTTTGAACATGCCCGTGTCCACCAGGTAGGGACACACCAGGGTCATCTTAATGCCGTCCTTATCCGAAGCCTTGATCTCGTGGCTCAGCGACTCGTGGAAGCCGATGGCCCCGAACTTACTGGCGCAGTAATCCTATAGGGGGTCATGAGAGGAAAAGGTGTTAGATCCTGTGTAGCGATCACACTGGAGTAAAGACACAACCGTAGCGTTACACTGGAATAGAACAGGCGTCACCGTTTTAGGTCAATGGCGCCATAATGAGTGGACTGGCGGCCATTCTGACCGTCCATATGGGTTTACTAGTCCAATTGCCAAGATCAGAGGTTCCTAGTCCGTTGTATTTCATTCTCTCTCTATGGACACAACGGGTACCCCCTTTAAAACCCCTGCAGCGACTGCTTGGCTTCCGTTGTGGCCGATCGTGCTGCAAGTGGTTGTCTGGCTAGGTTCTTCCCATTGGGCCTAAACTGGTTGAATCAATGTTGTTTCCACGTCATTTCACCCCCCCACCCCCCCAAAACAAAAACAAAAACAACAACAAAAAACATATTATTTAAAATAAATAAAAATTGACCCAACTTTTGAACCTAAATCCAATAACATTTCAGGTTAGTTTCACGTTAGACATTGAACTGACGTCTGTACCCAGTGGGTTATAGCTCCACGGGTCCCTCTGCTTTTAAACAGAGTGTGTTTAACACACTGCAGTAATGACAGAACATTATCACGAGGCTCCCTCGCAGGCTGGGTTCTACTTCCTGTTAGCTACACAGATATGTCCCAAAGGGCGCCCTAGTCCCTTATATAGTGCACTACTTTTGATCAGAAACCTATTGGGACTCCCTATCGGGCCCTAGTCAAAAGTAGTGCACTATATAGGAAATATAATGGCATTTGAAAACACTCCCCAAAAACACTCCCCACTCCTCCAAATCTCTACAGTCCTCCCTTTTACAGTTTCATTATCATTCTGTCGCCCTTCATCAGACAGACCCGTGTTGGGTTAGGGTATGGGCCCTGCAGGCGCTGGGCTGGGAAGGTTTGATGTGGTTCACCCAGGAACTTATCTTAAAAAAATAAAACCCCAGCTTGGGCCAACACAGATGCATTGTGGAGAAACAGAGAGAGGATAAGGGAGATGAGATGGTGACTGTGCCCACGTGACAAGCCTGGCGGACTATGGCTCCTAAATAAATACTCCCCCCTGCCACATTTATAGGAAGTATAATAGGGTAGCAAGAACCTGGACTGTGTTCCAGTTACCTTTGTAGAAAAACTAAATCATTAAGAATGAGTGCCTGCCCACGCATTAAAGAGGGAGTCCATGTGTTCCGGAATATTAAAAAGCATTCTAGAAGGCTTCTCTGGAACACACAGCAGAGTGACAGCTACAGCCGCTCTTCTTATTGTCCCCGGGACAAATGACCACAGAAAATCCTTTTAACACTGACTCAGATAACACACAAAAAGAAAACGGTGAGGGGCCTGGACGAAAGAGCCAAAACAAAATCACCTCCATTTACAGTGAATCGGCGTGATTACTGAGAGAGCTGTGATGGTTTCACAAAAAGCCTGATGAAGATGTCTCTCTCCCGCAGAGACCTGTCAGCCTGTTCTTCCCTCAGAGCCAAGGGCCCTCAACACCCACCCAGCTACAGACAGAGGGCCCCGTAACAGGCCCCCCAGACCCCCCCCCCTCCAGCTACAGACAGAGGGCCCCGTAACAGGCACCCCAGACCCCCCCCAGGGGGCTCATCTGTTACTTTATTTTCCGGAGTTGGGGGTGGGGGGGGGGGGGGGGGGGGGGGGGTGTGGGGGGGATGCTACGAGAAAGGCAAATCTCCCTGTGTGAGTGTCAGTGTGTGTGTGTGTGTGTGTGTGTGTGTGTGTGTGTATGTGTGTGTGTGTGTGTGTGTGTGTGTGTGTGTGTGTGTGTGTGTGTGTGTGTTTGTGTCAGTGTGTGTGTGTGTGTGTGTGTCAGCATTTGCGCATGTAAATGAATCTGCTCGCCAAACTGCGCCAGTGTCCAAAGTGTGTGTGTTTTCCACCCGGGTCCCTGGTTGTGTAGACTAGAGCGATACTGTAGATGGCACTACATAGTATAACTGCAGAGAGAGTCTCCATCACGTGTAGTAACTCACCTCCACGCCAGCTGTGCTGAATAGCCCCAGAGAGCTGGCAACCGTCACAATGTGACCGTGGTTCAGCTCCAACATCTTGGGAAGGAAGGCCTTGGTGGTCTGCATTGGGGAGAGGGGAGAGGGGAGGGAGAGGGGAGAGGGGAGTGGGGAAGGGAAGAGGGAAGGTTAGTTTACTGTTGCAGTTTGTCTCTGTCAAAGCCTTTTGATCCTCTCTCTCTCTCACTCTCTCTACCTCTCTCCCTGTGGTGATCAGAGAAAGAGAGAGACTTTTTGAATTGACTTTCATAAAACAGGCAGAGCGATGTTACTAGAGCTGTAATTTAGTGAGTTTGGGTATTAACGGCTTCCCTGTGAATTTAATGTAGAAAGAAACAGATATTCAACGACAAGGAGAGAGACAGATCACACACCCACAGAGGAGAGATCACACACCCACAGAGGAGAAATCACCCACCCACAGAGGAGAGAGACAGATCGCACACCCACAGAGGAGAGATCACACACCCACAGAGGAGAGAGACAGATCACACACCCACAGAGGAGAGATCACACACCCACAGAGGAGAGACACAGATCACACACCCTCAGAGGAGAAATCACTCACCCACAGAGGAGAGACACAGATCACACACCCACAGAGGAGAGAGAGACAGATCACTCACCCACAGAGGAGAGAGCGACAGATCACACACCCACAGAGGAGAGATCACTCACCCACAGAGGAGAGATCACTCACCCACAGAGGAGAGACACAGATCACACACCCAGAGGAGAGAGACAGATCACTCACCCACAGAGGAGAGAGACAGATCACTCACCCACAGAGGAGAGATCACTCACCCACAGAGGAGAGAGAGACAGATCACACACCCACAGAGGAGAGAGAGACAGATCACACACCCACAGAGGAGAGAGAGACAGATCACACACCCACAGAGGAGAGAGAGACAGATCACACACCCACAGAGGAGAGAGAGACAGATCACACACCCACAGAGGAGAGAGACAGATCACACACCCACAGAGGAGAGAGAGACAGATTACACACCCACAGAGGAGAGAGAGACAGATCACACACCCACAGAGGAGAGAGACAGATCACACACCCACAGAGGAGAGAGAGACAGATCACACACCCACAGAGGAGAGAGACAGATCACACACCCACAGAGGAGAGAGATACAGATCACACACCCACAGAGGAGAGAGAGACAGATCACACACCCACAGAGGAGAGAGACAGATCACACACCCACAGAGGAGAGAGAGACAGATCACACACCCACAGAGGAGAGAGAGACAGATCACACACCCACAGAGGAGAGAGAGACAGATCACACACCCACAGAGGAGAGAGAGACAGATCACACACCCACAGAGGAGAGAGAGACAGATCACACACCCACAGAGGAGAGAGAGACAGATCACACACCCACAGAGGAGAGAGAGACAGATCACACACCCACAGAGGAGAGAGAGAGAGACAAGAGAAGAGAGATGGTTTACTGTACGAGTCTGTTCTTTTCCCACACAGATCCAGTACCCAACGCTGTGCCCAGCTTTAAAAACCTCGCTGACAGAACCAATCACAGCCCCCCCCTCCCCCTCTGTTCACTCACCAAGGACCACAATGCAATTCAACCTCTGTCCACACTCTGCAGTGGTCCGGGGGGGGAACAATCCCCAGAGCAATAGGGGACAGAGAGCGGACAGACTATTGCCACGTCGAGGTCTCAGTAGGTACGGCAGCTAATTCAACGACCGTCAGTGAGGTGCTAGGATGGGGAGTAGGGCGAAGTTGCCCCCTAAGAAAGCTGATCTCAGGTCAGTTTTTTGAGACTTCCCTCTAACGTCTAAGGTTAGGATTTAAGGATGTAAACTGATCCTAGATGTAAAAACGTAACACTAGAGGAGACTGGGAGGTCCAAGACTCAAATAGCATCCGGTTTCTTTCAGAGCCCAACGGGCCCTGCTCAACAGTACTGCCACTATATGTAGGGAGCAGGGTGCTATTTGGGACGCAATCCTAAGATTGAGTAGTAGCTGAGGTAGAACCATCGCGGTTTCCTCAGCAGGCCAGGCAAGGTGTGGAGACAGGCTTCTCCGTGCCAAGATGGCGGTGGGTGAGTAGGGCTATGCGTGCAAATGGAGCATTGGCAGAGAGATGCTTATACCTGGTCAGAGAGATGCTTATACCTGGGCCAGCCAACTCAATCCAGAACCCAGAACCCATTTCCACATCCAGGGGGGAAGGGAGGCTCCTTTTGATTTGGTTCAGCAGTACAATGACTGGGCCTACCTGTCATCAGGACTGGGCCTACCTGTCATCAGGACTGGGCCTACCTGTCATCAGGACTGGGCCTACCTGTCATCAGGACTGGGCCTACCTGTCATCAGGACTGGGCCTACCTGTCATCAGGACTGGGCCTACCTGTCATCAGGACTGGGCCTACCTGTCATCAGGACTGGGCCTACCTGTCATCAGGACTGGGCCTACCTGTCATCAGGACTGGGCCTACCTGTCATCAGGACAGGTACATCAGACATGACTGGGCCTACCTGTCATCAGGACAGGTACATCAGACATGACTGGGCCTACCTGTCATCAGGACAGGTACATCAGACATGACTGGGCCTACCTGTCATCAGGACAGGTACATCAGACATGACTGGGCCTACCTGTCATCAGGACAGTGAACTGTGAGGTCAGAGATGTAAGTTAGACGAGCTAACGTGAAGTCGTCCTGAGTTGACCGTCATTGATAGTTCCAAGACTTGTGATTCTATATCTAGTTAGGTTAAATGGGCATGAAGGCAAACCTCCTGGCTATACGTATAGCAGGCAAAACAGTGACCACTCTCCGCCCAAACCCCCCCCCCCCCCAGCCCTCCCATGATGCCCTGCTTCTCAGGAGTGTCGGCCGCGACCTCCATCGACCTCTGACACGAAACGTGTGAAAGCGACCAGGGGCTCATGTCTTACATCAGAGAGGTCCGTAATTGGGCCTCAGCGCTCTCAGTTCTGCTTAACAGAGCCACTCGGCCTCCCGGGCCCCTTAGCCCGCTGCCTGCCTCTAATTGCTACATACCTCGAAGACAATCCTGCCCACACAAAGCTGCTCGCAGCTGGGGTGTCAGAGTGCATTAGTGCTAGCGTCTGACCAACAGGAATATGAACAAATGTTAGAGAAAGGCCAGATGGTGATTTAATTAGAAGGACCAAACTTAACCGGAGGCTGGAGACAGAACCACAATGTCCTTGGTATAAAAATAAATAAATAAAACACCCATAAGGACATTGCTGTATTGATTGCGGCTTGAGAAAGTGGAGGGTTTGTGTCGTCATGGCGACAGAAGCGGATTCTTGAAGAGGTTGCGAGGAGAAGAAGCACACAGTCAGGTGTTGTGTCTATACGGTGTGGGCATCATGGGACGTGCATTATTACAACGGTCATCCAAACAAGGGAATCATCCTTCATTTGCTTCATTATCACATCATTTATGCATAGAAGACTCATAAAACCCTTGGTAGGGCCATAGTCCATTCTCTTTCCCTGAAACTCCACGACTAAAACCTCAAGGCAACTTCCCTTCCAGCACAGACCCCTGAATAGGACAGCAGTACTCTTCCCTTCCTGAATAGGACAGCAGTACTCTTCCCTTCCTGAATAGGACAGCAGTACTCTTCCCTTCCTGAATAGGACAGCAGTACTCTTCCTGAATAGGACAGCAGTACTCTTCCCTTCCTGAATAGGACAGCAGTACTCTTCCCTTCCTGAATAGGACAGCAGTACTCTTCCCTTCCTGAATAGGACAGCAGTACTCTTCCCTTCCTAAATAGGACAGCAGTACTCTTCCCTTCCTAAATAGGACAGCCCAGCCAGCCAACGTAGCGTAGCCCAGCCAGCGTAGTGTAGCCCAGCCCAGCCAGCGTAGTGTAGCCCAGCCTAGCCCAGCCAGCCAACGTAGCGTAGCCCAGCCTAGCCAGCGTAGCCCAGCCTAGCCTAGCCAGCCAGCGTAGCGTAGCGTAGTGTAGCGTAGCCCAGCCAGCGTAGCCCAGCCTAGCCTGTGTAGCGTAGCCCAGCCCAGCCAGCGTAGCCCAGCCTAGCCTAGCCAGTGTAGCGTAGCCCAGCCCAGCCCAGACTAGCCCAGTCCAGCCAGCCTACAGGTGCCCTGGGCCCAAGGGGGGCTCATATAAAACCAGTCAAGTACGACCCTTCTGCCTGGCTGCCTCCTTTCTCTGGGCCGGGCAGGAATGCAGGGAGGGGGAACTTGGCTCCTGCCACTTGGCATCACGTCAAGCCCATTATCCTTAGACAATAAACCAATTGTCACATTAAGTGGTTCAGACAGCAGCTGACCATTAGCCTCTCGTCTAATCTAGCCTGGAGGAAGTGACGACCTTCCTGTTCCTGTCCCGCTCCTTTTGGGTTCCCACCATGCCATTCTCCACGGAGCGTCCCACGACATGGGTACTGAGATAGGAGGGACACTGCATACACACACACACACACACACACACACACACACACACACACACACACACACACACACACACACACACACACACACACACACACTATATCTATAGTATAGTGATATCTGGTTGAGAGGCCATCTATAGGACAGTGATATCTGGTTGAGAGGCCATCTATAGGACAGTGATATCTATAGTTATTTTTCACTACTTAAACTTAATTCACAAGAAGAATGAATCAAGGCGGAAAACTCTGTACCTCCTCTCTGGACTCCAGCCAGAACATTCCATATCCACTTACTCTGTGTGTGTGTGTGTGTGTGTGTGTGTGCGTGTGTGTGTGTGTGTGTGTGTGTGTGTGTGTGTGTGTGTGTGTGTGTGTGTGTGTGTGTGTGTGTGTGTGTGTGTGTGTGTCTGTGTCTGTGTCTGTGTGTGTGTGTCCATCTACTCCCATTTTCTTAACACTACCAGGCCAGCTGTTGAGTTATCAGGCATCATCAAGTCAATAAAGAAGTACACCCCCCCCCCCCCCTCCTCCTCTCCCTTCAACACAGGAAAGTGAAAGCGCCAGAGATCTGAGTCAGCGCCGGCTGATCCGTGACCGAATGGTCAGAGCTGGACCCGGTGACTCCCATCCTGGGCCGGGCCCTCTGAATCAGGCCTTGGGGATAACGGGAGCCACCAGGGGCCCTAGGAGGAGAGCACTGCGTGTTAACAGTCTGGCAGACTCATGCTTAGATAACCCACCCACTTCCTGCTCGCGTCACTAATCGGAGCTGCATTCCCACAACACACGCAGGCAAACCCTCAGACACACGTTAAAGAAATAGCCTCTCCTTCTCCCATCTGGACTTGCCCCTTAGTCTCCCTCTACAGTTTCTACACTCGGAGCGTTTGAGATGGAGTCAGAGCAGGGAACCACCTGCCAGGTCGCGTTGGATCAGGGAGGGGAGGAAGAGATGGGAGGGGAGGAAGAGATGGGAGGAGACGGGAGGGGAGGAAGAGATGGGAGGGGAGAAGACGGGAGGGGAGGAAGAGATGGAAGGGGAGGAGACGGGAGGGGAGGAAGAGATGGAAGGGGAGGAGACGGGAGGTCGGTGCTGGTTGAGAGGCCAGTGAGGGAGAGGAAGAGATGGGAGGAGACGGGAGGTCGGTGCTGGGTGAGAGGCCAGTGAGGGAGAGGAAGAGATGGGAGGAGACGGGAGGTCGGTGCTGTGAGGGAGAGGAAGACTTCAAACTTCACTCTCAGGGCCAGACTTGAGCGTCATTCAGAGTGCAAAGATGCAGAGATGTGATAGCTGTCACAGAGGAGAGGCCCAGACTATGTGCTTTAGGGGCAGCAGTTATCTGATAATCATTCACAACTGTTACCCTGGGTGGGCCAAGCTACTGCCAGCCTGCAGGATATTAGTTGGCTCAATAATAAGCTAAATGTCGTAGAGAGAAAATATACAGAATGGAGGCTTCTGGGGAATTTCTTTATTATTTTCCTGTTCAGAAAACATTGAGTTAGAATAGACAACAGGCGGTTTATGGCCAAAGCAGAGAGATGACTTGAGAAAACTCCCACCATCCCTCTGTAAACTAAAACTGACACAACAACTGGACCACTTTCCCTGATTTTAATCTGTTATTTCTGGCAAACACTAGAAGAACCACTGAGTTTAAAGTTTTAAAAGCAACAAACTAGTTTTAACGTCCTACTCGACTAATATATATATATAAATATATGACTAGCCCGAAATCACATTAGTTGTTGTCTCGTGGTATGGATGACCCCTATATACCTGTACCCTACCAACACAACACACAGGATAATCTGTACCCTACCAACCCAACACACAGGATAATCTGTACCCTACCAACACAACACACAGGATAATCTGTACCCTACCAACACAGGATAATCTGTACCCTACCAACCCAACACACAGGATAATCTGTACCCTACCAACACAGGATAATCTGTACCCTACCAACACAGGATAATCTGTACCCTACCAACACAGGATAATCTGTACCCTACCAACACAGGATAATCTGTACCCTACCAACACAGGATAATCTGTACCCTACCAACACAGGATAATCTGTACCCTACCAACACAGGATAATCTGTACCCTACCAACACAGGATAATCTGTACCCTACCAACACAGGATAATCTGTACCCTACCAACACAGGATAATCTGTACCCTACCAACACAGGATAATCTGTACCCTACCAACACAGGATAATCTGTACCCTACCAACACAGGATAATCTGTACCCTACCAACACAGGATAATCTGTACCCTACCAACACAGGATAATCTGTACCCTACCAACACAGGATAATCTGTACCATACCAACCCAACACACAGGATAATCTGTACCCTACCAACACAGGATAATCTCCCTACATGCAGGTGGTCTACGGCAGCAGCGGTTTTGCACGTGTTTGTGTAAGAGAGGAGCACTGCGTCCCACGCGGCACCCTATCCCCTATGTAGTGCACTACTTCTGATGAGATCCTTACGGTACACCAGATAGAGAGCAGAGGGCCATTTGGGACTCAGCCGACAGGTTCCCAAGTTGGTCCAAAGCTCTATTCATCCAGCTGGCATCTTTAATGAACCACATCCTCCGTTCTGACATACTGGTCTGTCCATATTCATTAGGCCCTGCTTTCATCTCCCTCCTCCCTCTCTCCTTCCCTCGCCCTCCTCCCTCCCCCCTTCCTCCCTCCTCCTCCTCCCTCCTCCTCCTCCCTCTCCCCCTCCTCCTCCCCCCTCCCCCTCCTCCCCCTCCGCCCTCCCCCCTCTGCACAGAAGAAGAGAAAACAAAAGCAGTAGAAGCCTTAATGAGAATCTAGACTACTACACCACTGGATTCGAAAGGGCACCCTATTCCCTATTTTAGTGCACCCTATGTATAGAGAATAGGGTGCAATTTGAGACATAACCTAACGGTAACAGAGCTGAGGAGGAGTGGGGCTGGGGAGAGGCAGTCTATAACCTGTCTCCTACATGACCCAGGGAATCTTCACTAAGTTAATAGGTGGGTCATAGATAACCTGTCTCCTACATGACCCAGGGAATCTTCACTAAGTTGATAGGTGGGTCATAGATAACCTGTCTCCTACATGACCCAGGGAATCTTCACTAAGTTAATAGGTGGGTCATAGATAACCTGTCTCCTACATGACCCAGGGAATCTTCACTAAGTTGATAGGTGGGTCATAGATAACCTGTCTCCTACATGACCCAGGGAATCTTCACTAAGTTAATAGGTGGGTCATAGATAACCTGTCTCCTACATGACCCAGGGAATCTTCACTAAGTTAATAGGTGGGTCATAGATAACCTGTCTCCTACATGACCCAGGGAATCTTCACTAAGTTAATAGGTGGGTCATAGATAACCTGTCTCCTACATGACCCAGGGAATCTTCACTAAGTTAATAGGTGGGTCATAGATAACCTGTCTCCTACATGACCCAGGGAATCTTCACTAAGTTAATAGGTGGGTCATAGATAACCTGTCTCCTACATGACCCAGGGAATCTTCACTAAGTTAATAGGTGGGTCATAGATAACCTGTCTCCTACATGACCCAGGGAATCTTCACTAAGTTAATAGGTGGGTCATAGATAACCTGTCTCCTACATGACCCAGGGAATCTTCACTAAGTTAATAGGTGGGTCATAGATAACCTGTCTCCTACATGACCCAGGGAATCTTCACTAAGTTAATAGGTGGGTCATAGATAACCTGTCTCCTACATGACCCAGGGAATCTTCACTAAGTTAATAGGTCGGTCATAGATAACCTGTCTCCTACAGTACATGGCACATTGGACAGACAAGAGACTGTTCATGCTCAATTTATAGAATCACATCATATGGGGTGATTGACAATTCCATTCAAAGCCACTCAAAGCCATTTGGCAAACAAACACTCCATTCAACCAGCGCATCATTCATCGCCTCCACGTGAAACAAACAAATATGGCCGATTGTGATTGTAACGCAACCTAGTCAAGCTGTGCTATAAAAGAGCCTCCTGGTTCTTTGGAGGGAGTTGGCTTTCTGCAGGTTTCTGAACAAATTGCCCCCCCCCATCACAACTGCCTCACCACAGGGGTGGTCATCTCAACAATGCTCTACGCACCCCTCAGAATGGACTCGTTTACTAACATGAGCTTAATTAGAGGGTTGGGGGGGGGGGTCATGGGGCCTAATAAAAACAAGCGACCCCCCTCCCCCCCCCCCCTCCTCACATCCCCACCCTGCAGACAGGATGTGCCCTTTCAAATGGGCTTTTAATTAACTACTCTGGACAAGCAGATTGTGTGTGTGTGTGTGTGTGTGTGTGTGTGTGTGTGTGTGTGTGTGTGTGTGTGTGTGTGTGTGTGTGTGTGTGTGTGTGTGTGTGTGTGTGTGTGTGTGTGTGTGTGTGTGTGTGTGTGTGTGTGTGTTTGTGTGTAGACGGTACAGATCGTTTGCCTGCGTACATTTTGTAAAGTCTCCCGTTCATCACGACAACTAGGACAGAGATGTGTGCGTTCTCCGTCATCTCCGAGGTTCATCTAGTCTTGAAGATAAATATTCATGTTGGCAGGCGAGGAAGAGGGAAAACAAATGGAGAAGTCTCTCTGTTCCAAATGGTTCCCTATAGAGTGCACTACTTTTGACCAGGGTCCATAGGGCTCTGGTTAGAAGTAGTGCACTACTAGGGAATAGGGTGCAATTTTGGAACACTACCTCTTTTTCTGCCTGCCAAACAGCTGTCTTCAGTTGTAACATCAAACCCAACATCTCCCTCTCTCTCTCTCTCTCTCTCTCAGGTTGGGAGAGCTGTCCTCTCTCTCTCTCTCTCTCGTTGGGAGAGGAGAGCTGTCCTCTCTCTCTCTCTCTCTCTCTCTCTCTTTCTCTCTTTCTCTCTTTCTCTCTCTCTTAGGTTGGGAGAGGAGAGCTGTCTGCACAGACTGAAGAGACAGATTAACTATTTATGGTCATTTACCATGCACGCCTTAAATGAACCAGATTTTGGCACACACATTATGAAGAAGCATTCCTATAAAAAGCTGTCCAGAGCAGTAAACATCAGGATAAAGAGGTGATCACTGATCACGGACGGAAGACCGAGAGCTTCTAGAGAACAGATGATGCCACTTTGTTGTGACAGTGTAATCCACAGACTGGAGTAGGTTCAGTAGTACATACTTCCAGATGACTAAATGGATGTTTTAAACTCTGCGGGTCCTTATAGATGTTTTAAACTACGCGGGTCCTTATAGATGTTTTAAACTCTGCGGGTCCTTATAGATGTTTTAAACTATTGATGACAAAAGGACTTTAAACACCATTTCACCACCCATTGATGACAGGTAAAGTTCCTGGTGACAGCAGGTATGGGGGACAGGGATGACAGTACAGTAGGTATGGGGGACAGGGATGACAGTAGGTATGGGGGACAGGGATGACGGTATGGGGGACAGGGATGACAGTAGGTATGGGGGACAGGGATGACAGTAGGTATGGGGACAGGGATGACAGTAGGTATGGGGGACAGGGATGACAGTAGGTATGGGGACAGGGATGACAGTAGGTATGGGGGACAGGGATGACAGTAGGTATGGGGACAGGGATGACAGTAGGTATGGGGGACAGGGATGACAGTTGGTATGGGGGACAGGGATGACAGTAGGTATGGGGACAGGGATGACAGTAGGTATGGGGGACAGGGATGACAGTAGGTATGGGGGACAGGGATGACAGTAGGTATGGGGGACAGGGATGACAGTAGGTATGGGGGACAGGGATGACAGTTGGTATGGGGGACAGGGATGACAGTAGGTATGGGGACAGGGATGACAGTAGGTATGAGGGACAGGGATGACAGTAGGTATGGGGGACAGGGATGACAGTAGGTATGGGGGACAGGGATGACAGTAGGTATGGGGACAGGGATGACAGTAGGTATGGGGGACAGGGATGACAGTTGGTATGGGGGACAGGGATGACGGTATGGGGGACAGGGATGACAGTAGGTATGGGGGACAGGGATGACAGTAGGTATGGGGGACAGGGATGACAGTTGGTATGGGGGACAGGGATGACAGTAGGTATGGGGGACAGGGATGACAGTAGGTATGGGGACAGGGATGACAGTAGGTATGGGGACAGGGATGACAGTAGGTATGGGGGACAGGGGTGACAGTAGGTATGGGGGACAGGGGTGACAGTAGGTATGGGGGACAGGGATGACGGTAGGTATGAGGGACAGGGATGACAGTAGGTATGGGGACAGGGATGACAGTAGGTATAGGGACAGGGATGACAGTAGGTATGGGGGACAGGGATGACAGTAGGTATGGGGGACAGGGATCACAGTAGGCGTGGGGACAGGGATGACAGTAGGTATGGGGGACAGGGATGACAGTAGGTATGGGGACAGGGATGACAGTAGGTATGAGGGACAGGGATGACAGTAGGTATGGGGACAGGGATGACAGTAGGTATGGGGGACAGGGATGACAGTAGGTATGAGGGACAGGGATGACAGTTGGTATGGGGGACAGGGATGACAGTACAGTAGGTATGGGGGACAGGGATGACAGTAGGTATGAGGGACAGGGATGACAGTAGGTATGAGGGACAGGGGTGACAGTTGGTATGGGGGACAGGGATGACAGTAGGTATGGGGGACAGGGATGACAGTACAGTAGGTATGGGGACAGGGATGACAGTTGGTATGGGGGACAGGGATGACAGTAGGTATGGGGGACAGGGATGACAGTAGGTATGGGGACAGGGATGACAGTAGGTATGGGGACAGGGATGATCGTACAGTAGGTATGGGGACAGGGATGACAGTAGGTATGAGGGACAGGGATGACAGTAGGTACAGGGGACAGGGATGACAGTAGGTATGGGGGACAGGGGTGACAGTAGGTATAGGGGACAGGGATGACAGTAGGTATGGGGGACAGGGATGACAGTAGGTATGGGGGACAGGGGTGACAGTAGGTATGGGGGACAGGGGTGACAGTAGGTATGGGGGACAGGGATGACAGTAGGTATAGGGACAGGGATGACAGTAGGTATGGGGACAGGGATGACAGTAGGCGTGGGGGACTCACCCAGAAGTGTGCGTGGCAGTTGACCAGCATGGTGCGTTCGATCAGCTCGTCAGGACACTCCAGGAGATGGTGACCAGAGACCACGCCAGCGTTGTTTATCAACATGTCCACGTTGCCCACCTCCCGACGCACCTTCTCCGCCGTGGAGTACACACTCTCCCGCTTGCCCACGTCACACACGTACGTGTACACCTGCGGCTGGAAGGGAGGAATCTCTTCTAACCCTCCAACTGCGCCTGGAGAGAGAGTGGGGGGAGAAGGAGAGTGAGAACGGACGACAGCGCAGCGGCACTGGAGTACAGACAGACAGCCAAAGCAGTGCAAATCAAAGTAATCAAAAAAAACATTTCAAATCAGCCCTCTACACACTGCATGTGGTGGTAGGTCGGCTAAAATAAAACATTATATATAACATTATATCCCCTTGTGCTATACTAGTATCCTTATGGGGATGTGTGAATCTTGCACTGCCCGAAGTGTCCCACACTTGCGCCAGTGACTAGATAACTTCTCGCGTTGCGCCTACTGGTAAGATGCTTCAGGAGGGCGGTTACGTGCTAGCAAAGCAGAGGTAACGTTACTGGGTTCTGTGTGATCCGAATCAGGACGAAGTGGTACTCGCTAAGCAAGCAGCGTGACGTCCTTTACACTAATAACGCATAGACCCACACACACGCGGAGACAGAGAGACAGGGAGACAGAGAGAGACGGAGAGAGAAAGAGAGTGAGAGCTCCCTGTCCAAAGTTATCGGACCTTAGTGCCAGAGCAGGCTACTGATTAAGTTAAGTTCTCCGCAGAATTATGCAGCCCCGCTACCGATCTAATAGGCTACAGCAATGTGCTATTATAATAAACTAAAGTCGACAGTAAATAGTTTGCTTAAAAACATTAAATGTTTAATTAAACAAGATACGATCTTGTTAGTACAATGTCGCGATCAATAGAATAAACAATGTCATCTAGGGTGACCCTGACCAGACACGACTTTATCAAGCTGACGACCTCTGTACAGTAGCCTACAGGAGAAAAATTAGTGCTGCGAGTATCCGGTGACAGATATTTTCAGGCAACGAACTCACCGTCTCTGGACATCGGGGTTTCACTGTCCAGTTCTCGGTAGATTTCCCGTACCAACTCCGCCGTCTCTTCGTTGCTTTGGCTGTTGATGTCCCACAGCACCAATACTGCCCGTCTCCGAGCGAACTCCTTGGCGAACAGCCGACCCAGACCGCTTCCAGCCCCGGTGATCACACACACCTGTCCCGCTACACTCTTCTCCTTCGGTCGCACCACCCATTTCGCCCCGGCGGTAACAAAAGCCCAGAGCACTTTCAAAATGACCACAAAGAACTCGGCAAGAATTACCATCGTATTCATCATCTTGAGCAAGATAATTAAATAAATTAAAAACGGAGATAAACTTTTATAGAAAGCGCACGTACAGTTCTTTATCCTATTGTGGTTGGTTATAAGTCAGTTATAGCAGCCAAAGTTGTGATATGTTTGTTCAGCTATGTACCGAACTGACTAGTAAACGAATTAAACTAATATAGCCTGTGTTGTTTCTAAAACAAAACTGTCAGAATACTGTCAATTCAAAACGCCTTAAATAGAAGGTCTATGAGACGTATTTTTCTTAAATAAATTATCCCAAGACTGCAAAAGAAATCAGCTAATAATTGAATCAATAAACGCAAACCTAAAAAAAATGAAAAATCAAATGTAGGCTATCTGCTTTTCAAAAGTTGCTTCTCGATCGCGCAGAGTCCCAGCTTTCACAAGTCCGCAAAGATTCAGCTCGGACGGAGTCGCGAATAGACTGTCAGTGTGTTGCGCCCTTCCCTCTGTTGCAGTGACAGCCCTTCACCTCTCTCAGAACACAACAGTGGCTGAAGCGCTTCTGAACCAGTCTGCCCATCAATGGACCCTTATAGGACCGGGTCCGGAGCGCCTGACAGAAGTACGTCAGACCACGTCAGATAATCTCTGAGATGAGAGCAAAAGGCGCGTCGTGGAAAAAGGAGAAAACTGGCGCTCTTGTGCCACCTGTGGGAAATTTCGCATAAGTGTTGTCAGATGAATGAAAGTAGAGGGAAAACGTTGTAACAAGATGTGTTATTCAACAATTAGCCATTGTTTTAGACGTTTTTTCTCTCATTTTGTTTTTCTTTTTTAAATAAAATAAAATAACAGTCAGACTTTTTGGGGCGGCAGGGTAGCCTAGTGGTTAGAGTGTAGGGGGGGCAGGTAGCCTAGTGGTTAGAGTGTAGAGGTGGCAGGGTAGCCTAGTGGTTAGAGTGTAGAGGAGGCTGGTAGTCTAGTGGTTAGAATGTAGAGGTGGCAGGTTGCCTAGTGGTTAGAGTGTAGAGGAGGCAGGTAGCCTAGTGGTTAGAGGGTAGAGGTGGCAGGTAGCCTAGTGGTTAGAGGAGGCGGGTAGCCTAGTGGTTAGAGGAGGCAGGTAGTCTAGTGGTTAGAGGAGGCAGGTAGACTCGTGGTTAGAGGAGGCAGGTAGTCTAGTGGTTAGAGGAGGCAGGTAGTCTAGTGGTTAGAGGAGGCAGGTAGCCTAGTGGTTAGAGGAGGCAGGTAGCCTAGTGGTTAGAGGAGACAGGTAGTCTAGTGGTTAGAGGAGACAGGTAGCCTAGTGGTTAGAGGAGGCAGGTAGCCTAGTGGTTAGAGGAGGCAGGTAGCCTAGTGGTTAGAGGAGGCAGGTAGTCTAGTGGTTAGAGGAGGCAGGTAGTCTAGTGGTTAGAGGAGACAGGTAGCCTAGTGGTTAGAGGAGGCAGGTATCCTAGTGGTTAGAGTTTAGAGTTGGCAGGCAGCCTAGTGGTTAGAGTGTAGAGGTGGCAGGTAGCCTAGTGGTTAGAGTGTAGAGGTGGCAGGTAGCCTAGTGGTTAGAGTATAGATGAGGCAGGGAGCCTAGTGGTTAGAGTGTAGAGGTGGCAGGTAGCCTAGTGGTTAGAGTGTAGAAGTGGCAGGGTAGCCTAGTGGTTAGAGTGTAGGGGGGGCAGGTAGCCTAGTGGTTAGAGTGTAGAGGTGGCAGGGTAGCCTAGTGGTTAGAGTGTAGAGGTGGCAGGTAGTCTAGTGGTTAGAGTGTAGAGGTGGCAGGTAGCCTAGTGGTTAGAGTGTAGAGGAGGCAGGTAGCCTAGTGGTTAGAGTGTAGAGGTGGCAGGTAGCCTAGTGGTTAGAGAGTAGAGGTGGCAGGTAGCCTAGTGGTTAGAGTGTAGAGGTGGCAGGTAGCCTAGTGGTTAGAGTGTAGAGGTGGCAGGTAGCCTAGTGGTTAGAGTGTAGAGGTGGCAGGTAGCCTAGTGGTTAGAGTGTAGAGGTGGCAGGTAGCCTAGTGGTTAGAGTGTAGAGGTGGCAGGTAGCCTAGTGGTTAGAGTGTAGAGGTGGCAGGTAGCCTAGTGGTTAGAGTGTAGAGGTGGCAGGTAGCCTAGTGGTTAGAGTATAGAGGTGGCAGGTAGCCTAGTGGTTAGACTATAGAGGTGGCAGGTAGCCTAGTGGTTAGACTATAGAGGTGGCAGGTAGCCTAGTGGTTAGAGTATAGAGGTGGCAGGTAGCCTAGTGGTTAGACTATAGAGGTGGCAGGTAGCCTAGTGGTTAGAGGAGGCAGGTAGCCTAGTGGTTAGAGGAGGCAGGTAGTCTAGTGGTTAGAGGAGACAGGTAGCCTAGTGGTTAGAGGAGGCAGGTAGCCTAGTGGTTAGAGGAGGCAGGTAGCCTAGTGGTTAGAGGAGGCAGGTAGCCTAGTGGTTAGAGGAGGGAGGTAGCCTAGTGGTTAGAGGAGGCAGGTAGCCTAGTGGTTAGAGTATAGAGGAGGCAGGTAGTCTAGTGGTTAGAGGAGGCAGGTAGCCTAGTGGTTAGAGGAGGCAGGTAGCCTAGTGGTTAGAGCGTTTGGCCAGTAACTGAAAGGTTGCTAGATCGAATCCCGAGGGGACAGGGTAAAAATCTGTCATTCTGCCCCTGAACAGGCAGTTAACCCACTGTTCCTAGGCCGTCATTGAAAATAAGACTTTTTTCTTAACTGACTTGCCCTAGTTAAATAAAGCATTCTAAAGATAACTTAGCTGTAAAAGTAGTACCTGTACAAGAGCTGATGAAGATTGTACTGTTTTTGTTAATTACAAAATGCCAGTTTGATTTAAAGCTATGAAACTAAAGTGAAGTCATCCAAAATCCTATAAAACCATGTACACATCAGTTATAATTACATGCAATAACTATATATTTCTGGTAAATTAATATTATTGAGAAAAAAAATGTTTTTTTTAAATTGTAAAATAAAACAATATTTATAGATAAAAAATACATTTAAAAAATCATCAAATATATTGGAAGATGTACTAAAATATATGTCTAACTAATCCTTCTATCTGTGATATAGTGGATACAGTCTTCTTTATCAACGGCAGGAGCTAATTCTGTTCAGGCAGTTTAATAGACAACGACCGGTGTCCTTCAACCTTTAACTCACACATGCGCACCAGAGACATTCTCTTTCTCGGTGGACACAATGGCGGACGCAGAGTGAGTGATTTGTGCTCTGCCAGAATCTAAGTCCATCTACCGATTTAACAAATATCATAAGTCATTTGACATAAAATTGTGTACCTACTGTTTAACAAACATGTTGTTCGTATCAGTAGTGTTGAGAATGTCGTTTTCTGCTCTACGATATTTGTGTTTATTTGGATGATTGGATGTGGGCAGAAAAAACACGTCCGGTTTGCGAATGCATCTGCACGTTTCACGCTAACGTTATTATGCATGGCTCTTTAGTGTTACGGATATATTGTCGATGGGTGTAGCGAATGTTTTCTGACTATTTTGCTGTTTGGTCGACCACAATACTACAAAATGCATTTGTCCCCGTCCGTTGTCTGATTTACGGTTAACTAGTTAACGTTACCAAGTCAGGTAACTATTACACTGCCATGTGGCTACCGTATTAAAAACGTTGCCGTTCCTCTGAATCTGGGTTGCAGAAAGAAGGTTCCGGCGGTCCCGGAGAGCCTTTTAAAAAGGCGGAAGGCCTTCGCCACTATGAAGGCCATGCGTATCAAGAAGATGCTTGCCGAAAAAAAAGTAAGTTTATTTTTTATGTTAGTTAGTTAACTAGCAGGTTTCCACGTTGACGCTGTTTTAGAATACGTAGTTGATGTACTGGCATTGGCCCACTGCTGGTTGTTGGGGAAAATAGCTTAACCTTATCTGGTGTTAAGTAAGGATGCCCAGTAAATTCAAACTTCTATTACAATGTGGTTAATGATGCTCAACTTTTTCCCCGTCTTATCGACTCTGGTGAAACCAGTCTGAAAAAAAATAAGCCAATTTGTCTGAAATCACATTGAAAGAAACTACTGGCGATGGCCTAAATAAGCTCCCCCCCAGTCGTAATATTTAGCTATCCACTATCAGATAGCATCAAGCATAAAACATCTTGCGAAGGTAACTCCATGTGTTACCCCCCCCCCCCCAGCTTTAGTGCTCTGGCTCATACTTGATGTTTTGTATCCCCAGACTCGCAAGGTGACCAGGCACCTGATCTACAAGAGGGCTGAGAAGTACCACAAGGAGTACCGGGAGATGTACCGTCGCGAGATCCGCATGGGGCGGACAGCCCGTAAGGTCGGGAACTTCTACGTCCCAGCGGAGCCCAAGCTGGCCTTCGTCATCAGGATCAGGGGGTAAGTTTATTTTTTTGGGGGGGGGAGGGAGGCTGAAAGTGTCTGCTAAATGACATTGTCAGAATGGCCTCTTATCTCAGTGGCTTGTTCACCATTTTCACTCAGGTGCTGGGTACAAAGATGCATGTACTATTCAATCTACAGTGACATAGATGTTTTTTATTTTTGTGTTTCCTGTCTTTGTAATGTCTCCACCTCTCAAACTCAACTCTGGGTCTCTAAGCCAGTTCCACTGGGCTATTTCTAAATCGGGTACTAATTTAGATCTAGTACACAAGGATATGCAATTAATTGTCAGGTAGAACAGAAAACCAGACGGGCTCAAGATCTCGTAGGGTAATGGGTACCTCGTGTTTACACAAATGTGGTTAATGATGATCAACTTTTTTCCCCGTCTTATCGACTCTGGTGAAACCAGTCTGAAAAAAATAAGCCAATTTTGTCTGAAACCACATTGAGTGTAAACTAAAGCGGACTGAAAAATTTATTATTGACACAGTTCCGAAAACACAAGTGTAACTACCTTTCCCTGTCTCCCCCCCCCCCCCCCCCCCCAGTATCAACGGCGTCAGCCCCAAGGTGCGCAAGGTCCTCCAGCTCATGCGTCTGCGTCAGATCTTCAACGGAGTCTTCGTCAAACTGAACAAGGCTTCCATCAACATGTTGAGGATCGCCGAGCCCTACATCGCTTGGGGGTAAGGCTGCCGTGACCATCTGCTTGAATGTGGACACTCAGTTCCAGGGGGTAACAAGTCCAGTGCCACTAATTTTACCCCCCCCCCTCCTCCTCTAATCAGGGACTGATTTAGACCTGGGACACATAGTAGGTGCATTTTAGATCCGGTAGAACAGAACCCGCAACACTCTGGACCTCTGGGCTTGGATTTGAATCCCCCATCCCTATTTTGTGGGTTCTGTTTCGTGTGTGTGTGTGTATATATATATATATATATCGATTTATTTGCCAGTGATTTAAGGTAAGACGGTACACTTTGAAACTGCTGTCATTTTCCCGGAGGTTTTACACAATGTGGTTAATGATGCTCAACTTTTTTTCCCCGTCTTATCGACTCTGGTGAAAACCAGCCTGAAAAAAATTAGCCAATTTGTCTGAAACCACATTGAGATACTACTAATGGCACTCTCTAACTGCAGTAAACCAGTCACACACTTCTGTGGCATGCCCGGTATAAATGACCCCATTGATATTTTGTTTGGGTGCAGGAATTTTTCGCTGGTTTGACGAGACTTCACTATGTGGTGGCAAATACATGTCATTAGTTTAACGCTTTTCAGTTGTCTCAAAGCTCCCCGAAAAATAATCTATATATTTTGAATGAAGATGGGTAAAATGGCAACGATAAGCTAGGTGTTAAGTACATAACTGATCCTGTTTGTTGTCGTGTCTCCCAGGTACCCCAACCTGAAGTCTGTGCGCGAGCTGATCTACAAGCGTGGCCATGGCAGGATGACCAAGCAGCGCATCGCCCTCACGGACAACGCCCTGATCGAGAAGGCCCTGGGTATACTTTTTTTTCGCTTACTTCTGTACGGCTGTGTTTTTTTTCCCCACGGGCAGTCCAATTCTGATCTTTTGCCCAGTTATTGGCGAAGAGCTCATCTGGTTGGTTAAAAGGTCAATCGGTGGACAGCGATCTGAATTGGGCTGCCGGTCCTGTATGGGACTGGATGGATACCATCTACATCTCTTATCTCTGAGAAGTGAACGCCAGTTTTAAATACTAAGCTAGGATGCCTCTTTACTCCCATCTTATAAACTTATACACAATGTGGTTAATGATGCTCAACTTTTTCCCCATCTTATCGACTCTGGTGAAACCAGTCTGAAAGAAATAAGCCAATTTGTCTGAAACCACATTGAAAAATCAACTGCGTTTGGATAATGCTTAATTTAATGGACCTAGATATCCCATTTACTGTACACAGACTGTTAAAGGGGTAGTCTACACAGACCGTTGTCCCATTAGAGGGGTAGTCTACACAGACCGTTATCCATTAGAGGGGTAGTCTACAGACCGTTATCCATTGGAGGGGTAGTCTACAGACAGTTATCCATTAGAGGGGTAGTCTACAGACAGTTATCCATTAGAGGGGTAGTCTACAGACAGTTATCCATTAGAGGGGTAGTCTACAGACAGTTATCCATTAGAGGGGTAGTCTACACAGACCGTTGTCCATTAGAGGGGTAGTCTACACAGACCGTTGTCCATTAGAGGGGTAGTCTACAGACAGTTATCCATTAGAGGGGTAGTCTACACAGACCGTTATCCGTTAGAGGGGTAGTCTACACAGACCGTTATCCATTAGAGGGGTAGTCTACACAGACCGTTATCCATTAGAGGGGTAGTCTACACAGACAGTTGTCCATTAGAGGGGTAGTCTACACAGACAGTTATCCATTAGAGGGGTAGTCTACAGACAGTTATCCATTAGAGGGGTAGTCTACAGACAGTTGTCCATTAGAGGGGTAGTCTATAGACAGTTATCCATTAGAGGGGTAGTCTACAGACCGTTGTCCATTAGAGGGGTAGTCTACACAGACCGTTGTCCATTAGAGGGGTAGTCTACACAGACAGTTATCCATTAGAGGGGTAGTCTACAGACAGTTATCCATTAGAGGGGTAGTCTACAGACCGTTGTCCATTAGAGGGGTAGTCTACACAGACCGTTGTCCATTAGAGGGGTAGTCTACACAGACCGTTGTCCATTAGAGGGGTAGTCTACAGACAGTTGTCCATTAGAGGGGTAGTCTACACAGACCGTTGTCCATTAGAGGGGTAGTCTACACAGACAGTTATCCATTAGAGGGGTAGTCTACAGACAGTTATCCATTAGAGGGGTAGTCTACAGACCGTTGTCCATTAGAGGGGTAGTCTACACAGACCGTTGTCCATTAGAGGGGTAGTCTACACAGACCGTTGTCCATTAGAGGGGTAGTCTACAGACAGTTGTCCATTAGAGGGGTAGTCTACAGACCGTTGTCCATTAGAGGGGTAGTCTACAGACAGTTGTCCATTAGAGGGGTAGTCTATAGACAGTTATCCATTAGAGGGGTAGTCTACAGACCGTTGTCCATTAGAGGGGTAGTCTACACAGACCGTTGTCCATTAGAGGGGTAGTCTACACAGACAGTTATCCATTAGAGGGGTAGTCTACAGACAGTTATCCATTAGAGGGGTAGTCTACAGACCGTTGTCCATTAGAGGGGTAGTCTACACAGACCGTTGTCCATTAGAGGGGTAGTCTACACAGACCGTTGTCCATTAGAGGGGTAGTCTACAGACAGTTGTCCATTAGAGGGGTAGTCTACAGACAGTTGTCCATTAGAGGGGTAGTCTACAGACCGTTGTCCATTAGAGGGGTAGTCTACACAGACCGTTGTCCATTAGAGGGGTAGTCTATAGACAGTTATCCATTAAAGGGGTAATTTGAGTCGTTACATTTCTCCATCCCTCGGCTGTTTACTAAAACAGTGTCGGGGTGTAGGTTTAGTAGTTCGGGCTGCAGATTGCCTCGTTGAAGAATCGTGCCGTCTCTTCACTCTGGCGTTGTCCTCTTCCCCTCCCTCAGGTAAATACGGCATCATCTGTGTGGAGGACCTGATCCACGAGATCTACACGGTCGGAAAGAACTTCAAGCCTGCCAACAACTTCCTGTGGCCATTCAAACTGTCCACGCCCCGCGGCGGCATGAACAAGAAGACGACTCACTTTGTGGAGGGAGGCGACGCTGGAAACAGGGAAGACCAGATCAACAGACTCGTCAGGAGGATGAACTAGAGAAGCGATGGTGAGGGGGGGCTCTCAACTCCCGTTCCTGGGGAGCTACCTGATTTCGGCTTATCAGCCAGTTAATTATTAAAATTATCTGGTGTCGGGACGCACCGCTGATGTCGGTAAACGCAGGTCCTGAAGATGAGTAGGCGAGACAATTTCCACCTTACGTTTTATGGCATCGGCAAGATCTCGATTGGCTGAATTGGGTGTTTCCGTGTTGCTCCAGCATCAGGACAGTCTCAGGGGACTGTTTCTCAGCTCGGTCCAATTCAACCCCCCCCCCCCAAAAAAAAAAAACATTTTTAAGTCATAATTTTCTACCTAAGTGTCCAGTTTCTAGTTTACACAATGTGGTTAATGATGCTCAACTTTTTTCCCCATCTTATCGACTCTGGTGAAACCAGTCTGAAAAAAAATAAGCCTATTTTGTCTGAAACCACAAAGTGAACTACTGGCATTCTGAATGTGAAGCGAAAAGGTGTGCGTTTTACACCGTCGCAAAACCGGGTAATTCTGGACCCGGTTGTAATTCTGGACCCGGTTGTAATTCTGGACCCGGTTGTAATTCCACCGAGATCCCATTTCCTATTTCGATGGGATTTCGAACGACCAGGCTCAGTGGTGAAATCACACACATAAAAAAGTGAAATAAAAAAATCCATTGAATTTGTCAACCGCACATTATGTATTTATTGTAGAGCAGTTTGTCCTGTTATTTCCCAGCATCTCAGGCGGTGGGTGTCTCCTATGGGCTCCCTATTTGGCCCCCTCTCTATTTGGCCCTTTGGGGTGTTACCTTGGTTTCAGTCCCGCTAAAAGCAGCTGGTTTACGGCACACTAGTTTAAGCTGTTACCAAAGATGAATCAATATCCTAAAAGGGAAACTGGGATTATAATTATTTTTGTTATTGCGTGGCATCAAGGAAAAACCTTGACGAGATCTCTGACATCTTTTAGTATTTTTATGGGTGTAAATCTGACTACACAAACTATTGGAAAAGTTTATTTGTTGTAAAATCAAATAAAAAACATTTTGTTTTCTGTTATTCATGTTGTGAATTTCTTTCTTTCAGGTTTTTCCACGGGATTCTGAGCTCTGTACAATAAAAAAAATTTATCAAAAGAAACGGCTTTGTCTCTGGTCTGAAGTCATTATTTAGTGGTTGTGGTGCTGCTGCTGCCATCTAGTGTAGAATGTTGAAGCATCCAACTTTAAAAAAATAAATAAACTTGAATCCACATAGAGCTCTATGATTTTATCAATATTAATTCTGCAATTATATTCCAATGTGTAGATGATCCTGGAATTCAAGTACATTTTGATACTGTACAATCAAACCACATTTCATATGTATTTTACATTTTTGGGTCATTTGAGTTTAATTTTAACATGAGGTGTGTTGACTGTGAAGTGTTGGGTTTCATGAGCAAAATAAATAAATCCCAGACATTTTTTCCAAGTGCACGAAAACCGTAATACTCAAATGTAGTGCACGCATTTGTTTACATTCCTGTGAGTGAGCATTTCTCCTTTGCCAAGATAATCCATCCACCTGAAAGGTGTGGCATATCAAGAAGCCGATTAAACGTGATCCTTACATAGGTGCACCTTGTGCTGGGGACAAAATGTCACTTTAAAATGTGTGGTTTTGTCCCACAAGAAGAGACCCACACGTGAAAAATTATCCAAAACTATGGCTTGAATGCAAAGTATATACCTAACTGAAAGGTAAAAATAAAACAAAGATATGGCCTCGGGTCATCGGCAGTGTCACAACACAATGACACCAGTGGGGATGACTGCTGTTTTAGGGGCTCCTAACTAATTGTGTGGTGTTTCACATTGTAACTTATTCTTACCATAATGATGCTGTGGTCTCATGACTGAAAAAAGCTTCTGGACATCAGAACAGCGATTACTCTTTAACTGGACAAAGGAATTTTTCTTTCTTTAACGAGTCGGACGGGAAGGATGTAATGCTGCCCCCAGACCAGGCCAGACCAGGCCCAAATCCCCATTATTCACATGAAGGAAATACAGGGGGTGGAGATCAGGGTGCCTTGTGAGAGTTAAGTCTGGTGGATAACCTGCCTCTACCATCTGTTCTATTAGCCAATGTGCAATCACTGACTGTTCTACCAACGGGACATTAAAAACAAATATCTTATTTATTTTATTTTCTTATTAACAAATATCAACAAAGAGGAACAGGCACATGTAAACAAGCAAACAAACTATTTAAAAATAGTCCTAAAAAGAATCCTAAACAAATAATAATACAGAAAGTTATTGCCTTTCTGTTTTTCATTTTTAGTTAAAGTAGTGCCATATTGTTTCAACTCAAAGTGAAAACAGGTTTTGAATTAGACAATTTGCAAATATGAACTATGTACCTCGTATTGTTAGCAGTCTAATTAAATATTCTACATCTTTATGTCAGAATTTCTGAAATAAATCATTACAGCAAAACCATTAAATAGTACAACCGGTCCAATTTTTTTTTTTTTGTAACAAAATTCTGTCAATCCAAAAAAGTATTCTGTAAATACAGGCAAAACATCTCCACCCCATATTACTTTGGCCAATGGAAATTGTATTTATTTTCCTCTCAATGTCTCTAAATACAATACAGTTACTTGACTTGTTATCGGTAGCATAAGTATTCACAACAATGAATTGAATGTGGTTGACCTCTACCAATAGTATAATCCATCTCCCTGTATTATCTGCTTCATGACTCATTATGTGACCCTTAAAGTTGCCTTTTTAAAATAGCGACACCTGCTGACCCATTAGTACCAAATGAAAACCAAATATCATTCCCCCAATTGACACTTCCAAAACGCAGTATCTGTGGAACAGGCATGAGTTTCTTGAATTAAATAAAAAGTCGGCACTCTTACCCTTACAATACAAAATTAAAAATTTATTTTTCAAAATATTACGGATTCCCCTGGCATTAATGGGAAAAACAGAAATGGGACATTTACTATCACAGTGACTAGATGAAGAATAGTAAACTTGAATCACAAAAATAAAAGTTCTTACTAGTTGCAAATAAAAAGTCTTTTCCACCACACGAGTGGTTGACCTAAATTATATTTTTATACAGTTACAAATAACATTGTACCATAGATTGGTATAAACTAATAGTCATCAAGCTAACATTAAGTGTCAGTGTGAATTTCCCTGACAGAAAAAAAAATATATATATAAAAAGTTTGGCTCACACAAACAATGCTCTTTCCTCCAAAAAAATATAAAGTTTTATCAGATGCAAATAAAACTCAGTCCTGCACAACTCACTTGATAAATCCAGCAGTCAACAAACTAGGCCTCGGTGTGAATTTCCCTTCCATTAACAAAAGCCTTAGCTCCCGCAAAGCATGCACTTTTCCCTTCCTTCCTTCCCTCTCAATCATCGGCCACAGACGATTCCGAGCTTCTTTGTCAAATGCTGTCAGATCCTCCTTGAACCTCAGGTTGTTCTTCTTTAAATAGTCATTTTTCTTTGCACTTTTCCATGTCATATTCCTCGCTGTCCTGGAGATGAATCTGGTCGTGGTGGCTGGTTGTTTCCCCATCTCTCAGCCAACCGACGCGGTGCACTACATCCAGAGAACCTGCAACAACACTTCGCTCCTCCTATTGCCCTGCAAATGTTCTTCACTCTTGCTTTGATGTTCTCGGCAGATTTTTCTGCTATTCCAAAAATTAGAAGATTCCGACTATATCGGTCATTCTCGTTGACCTTTGACTCCATTTGAGTGAGTTTCTTCTCCTGCTTTGCAACCTGAATGTTCAATGTTGCGTTCTGCTGCTTCAGAGTTTTTACTTCCTCAGCATTGAAATCAATCGATTTCTTCAGGTTAAAGATACTGATAGTGTTATTTTACACCAAATTCATGATGTCATCTGCGTTCTCTTTGATTTTAGCCGTGAGGATGCGGACGATGTTGTGCTGTAGCTGGCTCATTGATGGTTCACTTCTCAGCTTCTTTGGAAGTTGCTCCTTGGTTGGGGTATTCGGGTATGAATCGCATTCACCCCCCTTTTTTACACTGCAAGAATATGAGTGAGTTTCAACAATGCCTCTTTTCTCCTTGGAAGTTTCAACATCCATTATCTCAGCAACAGTTTGGTCATGTCCTGATTACATGCTACGAGCTATGAAGACGTTAGCAGGATAACTTAACTACACACGCTGAAACTTTAAGATAGCTAGCTTGTTCGTTGGAAATCGTGAAATATATTTCAATGGTTTAATTAATTACAAGAAAATTCTAAATATCTACATTGAATGGTTACATATCCATTTTTTTGTGAAAATAATAATAATTCAGCTGCAGTCTAAAACTATAAACTTTGTGAGAAAACCCTGAAATTGTAACTCAGCAAGAAATGTTACACCCTCTCATGTCGGCATCTTGAGCGCCCCCCCTAAAACCTATATCTTATGTTTCACAGAGTCGTGGCTAAACGACAATGATAATATACAGTTGGTTTTCCGTGTATCGACAGGACAGAACAGCTACCTACGTCTGCTAAGACGAGGGGTGTGGGGGTGTCTAAGGTAGTCAAGGTTTTTGCTCGCCCGAGGTAGAGTACCTCATGATAAGCTGTAGACCACACTATCTACCTAGAGAGTTTTCATCTATATTATTCGTAGCCGTCTATTTATCACCACAGACCGATGCTGGAACTAAGACCGCACTCAACCAGCTGTGTAAGGCCATAAGCAAACAAGACAATTCTCACCCAGAAGCGGAGCTCATTGTGGCCGGGGACTTAAAGGCAGGGAAACTTAAATCCGTTTTACCTCATTTCTACCAGAATGCAACAAGAGGGAAAAAACTAGACGATCTTTACTCCACACAGACGCGTACAAAGCTCTCCTTCGCCCCCCATTTGGAAAATCTGACCATAATATTATCCTCCTGATTCTTGCTTACAAGCAAAAACTAAAGCAGGAAGTGCCAGTGACTCACTCAGTACGGAAGTGGTCAGATGACGCGGATGCTATGCCACAGGACTGTTTTGCTAGCACAGACTGGAATATGTTCCAGGATTCATCTGATGGCATTGAAGGATAACCCACCTCAGTCACCGGCTTTATCAATAAGTGCATTGATGACGTCCCCACAGTGACCGTACGTACACATCCCAACCAGAAGCCATGGATTACAGGCAACATCCGCACCGAGCTAAAGGGTAGAGCTGCCACTAACAAGGAGCGGGACACTAATCCGGATGCTTATAAGAAATCCTGCTATTCCCTCAGACAAACCATCAAATAGGCAAAGCGTCAATACAGGACTAAGATTGAATCCTACTACACCGGCACTGACGCTCGTCGGATGTGGCAGGGCTTGCAAACTATTACGGACTACAAAGGGAAACCCAGCCACGAGCTGGCCAGTGACGAGAGCCTACCAGATGCTTCAAAGCAAGCAACACTGAAGCATGCATGAGCGCACTAGCTGTTCCGTACGACAGTGTGATCACGCTCTCTGTAGTCGATGGGAACAAGACCTTTAATTAAACAAGTCAACATTCACAAAGCCGCAGGGCCACACGGATTACTAGGACGTGTACTCAAAGCATGCGAGGACCAACTGGCAAGTGTCTTCACTGAAATGTTCAACGTCTCCCTGATCGAGTCTGTAATACCTACATGTTTCAAGCAGACCACCATAGTCCCTGTGCTCAAGAAAATGGCTCACATCAACACCATCATCCCAGAAAACCTAGACCCCCAAGGAGCAAGGAGGCTTACAAACCTGACTCTGTTACACCAGCTCTGTCACTAGCAATGGGCCAAAATGCACCCAACTCATTGTGGGAAGCTTGTGGAAGGCTACCTAAAACGTTTGACCCAAGTTAAACAATTTAAAGGCAATGCTACCAAATACTAATTGAGTGTATGTAAACTTCTGACCCACTGGGATTGTGTTGAAAGAAATAAAAGCTGAAATAAATCATTCTCTCTACTATTATTCTGAAATTTCACATTCTTAAAATTAAGTGGTGATCCTAACTGACCTAAGACAGGGAATTTTTACTCTGATTAAATGTCAGGAATTGTGAAAAACTGAGTTTAAATGTATTTGGTGTATGTGAACTTCCGACTTCAACTGGGTGTATGATGGTTGAATTCCTTTGTCTCCCCCCCTTTTAATTGTGTAACAAGCCGTAATATCGGGGTAGTCCACTAGGGACTTTTCATTGTGTAACAAGACGTAATATCGGGGTAGTCCACTAGGGACTTTTATTTGTGTAACAAGCCATTATATCGGGGTAGTCCACTAGGGACTTTTCATTGTATCATGTTAATACTCACTGTATAATCTATCCTGTGTGTGTTTTTTGTATTTCCGTGTGATTATTTCATTAGTTAGTAAATAAATAATTAAGCCAATTTGTGTATCGCTGATTCATTACGGAGACTAGGGTTCGTGCAGATTTATAGGATATTACGACGTTCAGAATGGGACTGAAATAGGAGCAAAATGATCGATGGATGACGGATAGTTTATCGAGATATTCTGATATTTTTTTTGTTAATTCGGGAAACGGTAACTCGTTAAATAAACTTTTCCCGTGGTGCCCCAGATTACTACTTAATTGTTACACAATTAATTGAGTAATAATTGAACGTGGTATGTAAGTATTCGATGAATAGCCGTCATCGCATTAATGATAGCAACGTCACAACAAAATCTACCCACAATACTCTATAATGACAAAGCAAAAACAGGTTTAGACATTTTGGCAAATGTATAAAACTGAAATATCCCTTTACTCGATTACAGCTCGAGTCTTCTTGGGTATGACGCTATAAGCTTGGCACACCTGTATTTGGGAAATTTCTCCCATTGTTCTCTGCAGATCCTCTCATCCCAGTTTGCGCTGTTCTGTGAAGGGAGTAGTACACAGCGTTGTACGAGATCTTCAGTCTCTTGGCAATTTCTCACATGGAATAGCCTTCGTTTCTCAGAACAAGAATAGACTGACACGTTTCAGAAGAAAGTTATTTGTTTCTGGCCATTTTGAGCCTGTAATCAAACCCACAAATGCTGATGCTCCAGATACTCAACTAGTCTAAAGAAGGCCAGTTATATTGCTTCTTTAATCAGAACAGTTTTCAGCTGTGCTAACATAATTGCAAAAGGGTTTTCTAATGATCAATTATCCTTTTCAAATTATAAACTTGGATTAGCTAACACAACGTGCCATTGGAACACAGGAGTGATGGTTGCTGATAATGGGCCTCTGTACGCCTATGTAGATATTCCATTAAAAAATCAGCCGTTTCCAGCTACAATAATCATTTACAACATTAACAATGTCTACACTGTGTTTCTGATCAATTTGATGTCATTTTAATTGACAAAATGTTTTGCTTTTTTTGCAAAAATGTTTGCAGAGTGTATTGAAGTGTCGTAGTCAGAGTGTAGTTATGTCTGATGAAATGTGTGTTCTAACTGCCCCACAACCCAAAGTTGAAGTGTCGTAGTCAGATTGTAGTTATGTCTGATGAAATGTGTGTTCTAACTGCCCCACAACCCAAAGTTGAAGTGTCGTAGTCAGAGTGTAGTTATGTCTGATGAAATGTGTGTTCTAACTGCCCCTACAACCCAAAGTTGAAGTGTCGTAGTCAGAGTGTAGTTGTCTGATGAAATGTGTGTTCTAACTGCCCCCACAACCCAAAGTTAAAAGGTTGATATAGCACTACATTAAAGTAATCAGACCGATTATTTAACGTAACGGCTTTTTTGAAATAGCAAAGTGAAACGTTTTTAAACTTCTATTACCACAAAATACATTTACGAGCTACGGTAAATCCCAGAACTTCACATCATGTAAAATATATTCTGGATACCATGTCTTGTCTTGACTCATTTCATGTCAACGCTAACATGGCACTAATTAGCCAACTAACAAACGTAACAATATATTTTAGATACAAGTGCTCCGTATTTATGTTTTCAATAAACATTTGGTGATGAAAATATAGTTTACTCGGGTGTCAACAACGTAAGCCAACCCTGCCTGTATTACCCCATAGTTGGTTTAGTTGCAAGCAGCCTAGAAAGCCTCAGAAACCTTCTCACAGTGGCTCCAGTGAACCAGACAGGTTTTTTTTTTTTTAGGACGGCTGGCCAGGTGAGACTAGGGCACTTTGAGCTCTGATCAAAAAGTTGTGCACTCTGTAGGGAATACGGCGACTTTTCAGACACAAGCTTCAACAAGCTACATTCGTACTTAAAACAGCAAAAAATAAATAAATCACACACCAAATCAATGATCTTTATTTAACAGAATATTTCACGAACACATTCGAGTATCTCCTTCCTGTGTACAGACAAGATGTGACGTTCCAAAATGAGAGATGACTACTTTACAATAACACAATTGTTATTTTGTATTGTCCCTATTGCAGAAATAAATACACTGTGAAATATATAAAATAAACACAAAGACATTTTTATTAAATGTTGGACCAATTTTTCCATTTCTATTGAACAATTTGTTCAGATCGTTGTTTCTTTAGCCACTGATAACTAGAAGGATAAATGGTTTTGTAAAAAAATAATAAACTAAAGTTGAAATACAAGTTAAGCTGCTATTGTCCACAGAAAGATATATAGCTCCCTCTGCTGGTCACTGGTAGTAATATCATGCCAGCTACTGGTGGTCACTGGTAGTAATATCATGCCAGCTACTGGTGGTCACTGGTAGTAATATCATGCCAGCTACTGGTGGTTACTGGTAGTAATATCATGCCAGCTACTGGTGGTTACTGGTAGTAATATCATGCCAGCTACTGGTGGTTACTGGTAGTAATATCATGCCAGCTACTGGTGGTTACTGGTAGTAATATCATGCCAGCTACTGGTGGTTACTGGTAGTAATATCATGCCAGCTACTGGTGGTTACTGGTAGTAATATCATGCCAGCTACTGGTGGTTACTGGTAGTAATATCATGCCAGCTACTGGTGGTTACTGGTAGTAATATCATGCCAGCTACTGGTGGTCACTGGTAGTAATATCATGCCAGCTACTGGTGGTTACTGGTAGTAATATCATGCCAGCTACTGGTGGTTACTGGTAGTAATATCATGCCAGCTACTGGTGGTTACTGGTAGTAATATCATGCCAGCTACTGGTGGTTACTGGTAGTAATATCATGCCAGCTACTGGTGGTTACTGGTAGTAATATCATGCCAGCTACTGGTGGTTACTGGTAGTAATATCATGCCAGCTACTGGTGGTTACTGGTAGTAATATCATGCCAGCTACTGGTGGTTACTGGTAGTAATATCATGCCAGCTACTGGTGGTCACTGGTAGTAATATCATGCCAGCTACTGGTGGTTACTGGTAGTGATATCATGCCAGCTACTGGTGGTTACTGGTAGTGATATCATGCCAGCTACTGGTGGTTACTGGTAGTAAAATCATGCCAGCTACTGGTGGTTACTGGTAGTAATATCATGCCAGCTACTGGTGGTTACTGGTAGTAATATCATGCCAGCTACTGGTGGTTACTGGTAGTAATATCATGCCAGCTACTGCTGGTCACTGGTAGTAATATCATGCCAGCTACTGGTGGTCACTGGTAGTAATATCATGCCAGCTACTGGTGGTCACTGGTAGTAATATCATGCCAGCTACTGGTGGTTACTGGTAGTAATATCATGCCAGCTACTGGTGGTTACTGGTAGTAATATCATGCCAGCTACTGGTGGTTACTGGTAGTAATATCATGCCAGCTACTGGTGGTTACTGGTAGTAATATCATGCCAGCTACTGGTGGTCACTGGTAGTAATATCATGCCAGCTACTGGTGGTTACTGGTAGTAATATCATGCCAGCTACTGGTGGTTACTGGTAGTAATATCATGCCAGCTACTGGTGGTTACTGGTAGTAATATCATGCCAGCTACTGGTGGTTACTGGTAGTAATATCATGCCAGCTACTGGTGGTTACTGGTAGTAATATCATGCCAGCTACTGGTGGTTACTGGTAGTAATATCATGCCAGCTACTGGTGGTTACTGGTAGTAATATCATGCCAGCTACTGGTGGTTACTGGTAGTAATATCATGCCAGCTACTGGTGGTTACTGGTAGTAATATCATGCCAGCTACTGGTGGTTACTGGTAGTAATATCATGCCAGCTACTGGTGGTTACTGGTAGTAATATCATGCCAGCTACTGGTGGTCACTGGTAGTAATATCATGCCAGCTACTGGTGGTTACTGGTAGTAATATCATGCCAGCTACTGGTGGTTACTGGTAGTAATATCATGCCAGCTACTGGTGGTTACTGGTAGTAATATCATGCCAGCTACTGGTGGTTACTGGTAGTAATATCATGCCAGCTACTGGTGGTTACTGGTAGTAATATCATGCCAGCTACTGGTGGTTACTGGTAGTAATATCATGCCAGCTACTGGTGGTTACTGGTAGTAATATCATGCCAGCTACTGGTGGTCACTGGTAGTAATATCATGCCAGCTACTGGTGGTTACTGGTAGTAATATCATGCCAGCTACTGGTGGTTACTGGTAGTAATATCATGCCAGCTACTGGTGGTTACTGGTAGTAATATCATGCCAGCTACTGGTGGTTACTGGTAGTAATATCATGCCAGCTACTGGTGGTCACTGGTAGTAATATCATGCCAGCTACTGGTGGTTACTGGTAGTAATATCATGCCAGCTACTGGTGGTTACTGGTAGTAATATCATGCCAGCTACTGGTGGTTACTGGTAGTAATATCATGCCAGCTACTGGTGGTTACTGGTAGTAATATCATGCCAGCTACTGGTGGTTACCGGTTAATGGCATTGAAGCCTTGTGTTAAGAAAGGCCGGGATACAACCCAGTTTCAGGTTGAACACAATGCAGCTTTTTTAAAACGTTCTCGTGTTTGTTTATGGAGAGTCATGGTAAACCCGGGCATATTTCCACTCAAATGGGACATCGTCTCCCTCGGATTGAATCACAGCCTTAAACTTACTCTCTCACACACACACACCAACTCTGGAAATACAAGGACACATAACCTATTTACAATCCCTTATATAAAACTGTACAGTGAGCGGTACTAATACACTAAGTTTAAAACAGAGCTTAAAGAAGAGAAAACTAAGGAGCCTGAACACTATTTATTAAAACTAGGCAAGATTACTAACAGTAGAGTACCGTATATATAAACCCCAGAATCCACAAACGGACTAACCTGGGACTGCAGGGTAGCCTAGTGGTTAGAGTGTAGAGGTGGCAGGGTAGCCTAGTGGTTAGAGTGTAGGGGTGGCAGGGTAGCCTAGTGGTTAGAGTGTAGAGGTGGCAGGGTAGCCTAGTGGTTAGAGTGTAGAGGTGGCAGGGTAGCCTAGTGGTTAGAGTGTAGAGGTGGCAGGGTAGCCTAGTGGTTAGAGCGTTGTAACCGGAAGGTTGCAAGTTCAAACCCCCGAGCTGACAAGGTACAAAATCTATCGTTCTGCCCCTGAACAAGGCAGTTTAACTCACTGTTCCTAGGCCATCATTGAAAATAAGAATTTGTTCTTAACTGACTTGCCTGGTTAAATAAAGGTAAATAAATATTTTTAAAAACTTAGTCCCGAAGGTCACACCCTTTTTTTCCCTATTCAGGTCTCATAGGGCTCTGGTCAAAAGTAGTGCACTTCGTAGTGAATAAGATCCCATTTGAGACACGGGCCTTAGGAGGAGTTGACTTTATGCGCCTTCTTGAGGACCCTCCAACGGTCTTTGAGTTGAACCCCCGTGCGCCCCTGGAAGTCGTGTTCCTGGAGGATACGCGACCATTTCCCCTCCCCGTGACGCTTCACTCCCGCCTTCAGCGCCAAGTCCAGATCCCACGGCCACCTCTACACACGGGGGAGAAAAAGGGGCAATCTGGGGGTTGGTACAGCCATTTTGGACTTTTTAAAAATGAACAATATCCATTGATACTTAAATGCCTCATGGTCTTAATTCAACTGTTGTGTGCCATCAGAACTAAAAAAATATATATATAAAACTTGTATACATATATTTTTGGAACATTTAATTGGAGAAATGGCTAAAGTTTGCCCCCATCAGGGAAACAGTGCTCTTGTTGACCTACGCCATGAGTCTTCCTGGTTGTATTGGTGTTCAGAGTTGTGTTGCTAAGAGTCGTGGTGTTCAGGGTCGTCTCAGACGAGGCTCTTCGGGAGGTCAACCTCGTCGACACTGCATGGACAAACAGCAAGAGAGAGAGAGACAGAGAGAGACAAAGAGAGAGAGAGTCAACTTCTCTTTTTATGGGTTTATTTTTGGGTCCATCCACCCTTCAGAGGACAAAAATAAACGTGTTGTCATCTTTTATATACATGCCATTTTTGTCCCCCAGTTATTACATAGCAATAATGAAGTAATTTAATACATATTACATCTGGATAGATAGTAAATATACATTGTGTAACTATTATAGAACATGAACATTTAAACTCTACTTTACAGAGAGAGACAGAGAGACAGAGAGAGAGAGAACTTTACAGGGACAAACAGAGAGAGAGAGAGAGGGAGAGAGAGAGAGAACTTTACAGGGACAAACAGAGAGAGAGAGAGAGAGAGAGAGAACTTTACAGGGACAAACAGAGAGAGAGAGAGAGAGAGAACTTTACAGGGACAAAAAAAGAGCGAGAACTTTACAGGGACAAACAGAGAGAGAGAGAGAACTTTACAGGGACAAACAGAGAGAGAGAGAGAACTTTACAGGGACAAACACACAGAGAGAGAGAGAACTTTACAGGGACAAACAGCGAGAGAGAGGCAACTTTACAGAGACAAACAGCATGATAAATAGATTGTACATTTTACATGGACAACATTGTGGCTAGTTCTTCTACTTGGCATTATAACCATGTTCTTTCTCAAGAGCAATAGGAGAATTACTGTGACAGAACAAAGAGCATTAAAAACCACCCAAGATCTTAAATACGCTGTACGTCCTGGCAGAGAGACAGAGAGTGGAAGACCATACCCCCTTTTCTCATAACAGTGAGTGCAGGCTTCTTGCCAGACTCTGGTTTCCAGGGATGAATATTCCTTGTTGACAGCAGCTTCTTCTTCTTGGGTCTGAGGAGAAATGCAATATATCATTAGACAATGATGCTTCCTAAATGATGCTTCCTAAATGGCACCCTATTTCCTTACGCAGCCAGCTCCTTCTGACCAGGGCCCCCACAGCCGGCTCCTTTTGACCAGGCCCCCCCACAGCCGGCTCCTTCTGACCAGGCCCCCCCACAGCCGGCTCCTTCTGACCAGGCCCCCCCACAGCCGGCTCCTTCTGACCAGGCCCCCCCACAGCCGGCTCCTTCTGACCAGGCCCCCCCACAGCCGGCTCCTTCTGACAAGGCCCCCCCACAGCCGGCTCCTTCTGACAAGGCCCCCACAGCCGGCTCCTTCTGACAAGGCCCCCACAGCCGGCTCCTTCTGACAAGGCCCCCACAGCCGGCTCCTTCTGACAAGGCCCCCACAGCCGGCTCCTTCTGACAAGGCCCCCACAGCCGGCTCCTTCTGACAAGGCCCCCCACAGCCGGCTCCTTCTGACAAGGCCCCCACAGCCGGCTCCTTCTGACAAGGCCCCCACAGCCGGCTCCTTCTGACAAGGCCCCCACAGCCGGCTCCTTCTGACAAGGCCCCCACAGCCGGCTCCTTCTGACAAGGCCCCCACAGCCGGCTCCTTCTGACAAGGCCCCCACAGCCGGCTCCTTCTGACAAGGCCCCACAGCCGGCTCCTTCTGACAAGGCCCCCACAGCCGGCTCCTTCTGACAAGGCCCCCACAGCCGGCTCCTTCTGACAAGGCCCCACAGCCGGCTCCTTCTGACAAGGCCCCCACAGCCGGCTCCTTCTGACAAGGCCCCCACAGCCGGCTCCTTCTGACAAGGCCCCCACAGCCGGCTCCTTCTGACAAGGCCCCCACAGCCGGCTCCTTCTGACAAGGCCCCCACAGCCGGCTCCTTCTGACAAGGCCCCCACAGCCGGCTCCTTCTGACAAGGCCCCCACAGCCGGCTCCTTCTGACAAGGCCCCCACAGCCGGCTCCTTCTGACAAGGCCCCCACAGCCGGCTCCTTCTGACAAGGCCCCCACAGCCGGCTCCTTCTGACAAGGCCCCCACAGCCGGCTCCTTCTGACAAGGCCCCCACAGCCGGCCCCTTCTGACCAGGCCCCCCCACAGCCGGCTCCTTCTGACAAGGCCCCCACAGCCGGCTCCTTCTGACAAGGCCCCCACAGCCGGCTCCTTCTGACAAGGCCCCCACAGCCGGCTCCTTCTGACAAGGCCCCCACAGCCGGCTCCTTCTGACAAGGCCCCCACAGCTAGCTTAATGACCACATGAGGTTTGACAGCGCTGGTACATGGGGGCCTCGTTTATAAACGTCGCAAAATATACCCCAAAACATGAGTTCACCAGCTCAGGCAAAAGTTCATGAAGACTGAACTTGAAGTGAGAAATGTGCTTATCCTCCAACAAACTTCAGACAGTACAGTTTCTCGTGCGTACAGTTTCTCGTGCGCACAGTTTCTCGTGCGTACACACTTCCTGGCATTTAAAAGAGGCAACAGTAGCCTTTAAAAGAACTAAAATAACATGTAGCCAAATATAACAAGATACAATCATCTGCTGTTAGTGAGAAGAGTGAAAAATAGATGTATCTTTGCATTGTAAAATAATTAGGGGGGAAAAAAAATCATTGATTTTCTATGATTTATTTAGTTTCCATGACCACTGCAGAATAAATACATTTTCTGACTGGATGGTTTCACACGTGAAAATAGCCTATAGACCAAGAACGATGGGTAGGCTTACCATCCGTCCCATCTCTCATTTAAAAAACAGACCCACTCCACAGTGGTAAATAGATACGCTATTTCAAGCAGCACTAATTTTGCTCTATAGTGTAAATGGTAAAACAGACAGACGGTTCACCTTTTCCATTGACGTTTGTTTGGTCTGAGTAACTGGAACGAGGAAATGTCTTGCATAGACCATATTTTCATTTAGAAACATTATAAATGTATCATAAAGATTTCATATTTTCTGGCCATGATAAGTTCATATTCACCAAGTGGCCATACAACAACTGAGCATAAGCATCTCGTTAAATTGGGCCAATTAGAGAGGTTAATATACATTTGAAGTGTTTGTTCCATACAGAGGACAGGGTGCGTGGTTTATAAACATACAGTAGAATGTAACAGGTTACCATTGTAAAAGAGGTCTACTGTAGTTTTTCCATTGTGTTCAAGTAGACAATATTTCTGAATGTTGTGGGCAGGGCCGCATATTTAAGGGGTCGGGACAAAGTAAAAACGCCAAACATTACTGAAAATAAATACAATTAAAAACGACTTGTTTACAGCTCCACAACAAATTTGCATTTGTTTGTGTCTGTCATAAACAACAACAAAAAATGTCACCGTAAAAGGAAACGTTCTGACAACAAAAAGACATTTGAGTTTGAAATGATTTCCTTTAGATAGTATCTTGGGCCTAAGACCCCCAAAGTATAAAGCAAATAGAGGAGCGTTGTGTTGTCACCATTAAAAACAAGGTGACTGATGGGTGTTTTCAGACGGAGTTATGATGGTCGTTCACGTGCGTCGTTTTCTGACAGGTCTGATTTATAAACAGGAAGCACGAGTATGTATGGTGTGCGTCAACTTCATAAATCATTGTGTGTGTGTGTGTAGTCTTCTCAGAAATAGCACAACAGTTTATAAACGATGCCCCCCCCCCCCGGGAAGCAGACATTGACCTACTATAGCAAGGCCATAATCCCCCATAATCCTCTGGTCAAAACTAAAGTGGTTTGACTTGAGGATGAGTGAGCACAACTTTTGACCAACGCCCTTAACTTACATTTCTACCCCTTGACCTTTTCCATATTTTGTTACATAACAGCCTTATTCTATGTATTAAATTTGTTTTTTCCCCCATCAATCTACACACAATACCCCACAATGACGTCACAATAGCCCATAATGACATCACAATAGCCCATAATGACATCACAATAGCCCATAATGACATCACAATAGCCCATAATGACATCACAATAGCCCATAATGACATCACAATAGCCCATAATGACATCACAATAGAAAACCTCATAATGACAAAGCAAAAACAGGTTTAATGTATTAAATATATATTTTAAAAAGGCATTCAGACCCTTTAATCAGTTACAAACTTGGCTCACCTGTATTTGGGGAGTGTCTCCCATTCTTCTCTGCAGATCTTCTCAAGCTCTGTCAGGTTGAATGGGGAGCGTCGCTGCACAGCTATTTTCAGGTCTCTTCAGAGATGTTCGATCGGGTTCAAGTCCGGGCTCTGGCTGGGTCACTCAAGGACATTCAGAGACTTGTCCCGAAGCCACTCCTGTGTTGTCTTGGCTGTGTGCTTTGGATCGTTGTCCTGTTGGAAGGTGAACCTTTGCCCCAGTCTGAGGTCCTGAGCGCTCTGGAGCAGGTTTTCATCAATGATCTCTCTGTACTTTGCTCCGTTCATCTTTCCCTCGATCCTGACTGGTCTCCCAGCCCCCTGCCGCTGAAAAACATCCCCACAGCATGATGCTGCCACCACCATGCTTCACCATAGGGATGGTGCCAGGTTTCCTCCAAACGTGATGCTTGGCATTCAGGCCAAAGAGTTCAATCATGGTTTCATCAGACCAGAGAATCTTTAGATCCCTCCAAGCATGCTGTGATGTGCCTTTTACCGAGGAGTCCGTCTTGCCACTACCATAAAAGCCTGATTTGGTGAAGTGCTGCAGAGACGGTTGTCCTTCTGGAAGGTTCTCTCACTCAGAAGAACTCTAGAACTCTGTCAGAATGACCATGGGGATCTTGGTCGCCTCCCTGACCAAGGCTCTTCTTCCCTGGTTGATCAGTTCGGCCGGGCGGCCAGCTCTAGGAAGAGTCTTGGTGGTTCCAACGGGTCTTAATACTTATTTACCTACGTTGTTAAAAAACTTTTAATACATTTGCAAAATAAAAAAACAGTTTTTATCATTAAGTAATTAATTAACTAATTTGTAATTAAGGTGTGTTGTGTATAGATTGACGAGGAAAACAATTAACTTAGAATAAGGCTGCAACGTAATTGTTTTGGGGTCTGAATACATTCAGAATATACTGTATACAGAGCATTGACAGGAGTGCAGTTTCCATGTTTCAGAAGGTAACCTTCCTCCTCTCCATTAGCTGAAACAAGTCTTTATTTTTACAAGGTTATCCCAACGGTCCCTCATTCATTCTTTATTTATTATTATTATTATTTTTTCATTGTTTAATTTTACCCCTTTTCCTCCCCAATTTCATGGTATCCAATCGTTTAGTAGCTACTAACTTGTCTCATCGCTACAAAAAAAAAAAGTCATGCGTCCTCCGATACACAACCCAACCAAGCCGCACTGCTTCTTAACACAGCGCGTATCCAACCCGGAAGCCAGCCGCACCAATGTGTCGGAGGCTACACCGTGCACCTGGCAGCCTTGGTTAGCGCGCACTGCGCCCGGCCCGCCACAGGAGTCGCTGGTGTGCAATGAGACAAGGATTTCCCTACCGGTCAAACCCTCCCTAAACCGGACGACACTAGGCCAATTGTGCGTCGCCCCACGGACCTCCCGGTCACGGCCGGTTACGACAGAGCCTGGGCGCGAACCCAGAGTCTCTGGGACGCTAGGCCCCCTCACTCATTCTAAGTAACTTACTACAAACACTCACCTCATAAGAACACCGGTCTCCTGATTCCTGGTAGGAAAAAGCAGCATACGTTACTTTCACCTCAAAGATAATTTCTGAACTGAACATATGATCGTTTGAGGTTGTTTCCCCCATAATGCTTCGGTTGAGCATCTTCACTTGAATTCACGCTCGTAGTCGACAAGACTGAATTACACAGAAAGCACTGTTACGATGAAGAAAACACACCAAAAATACTACATTCAATTCAGTAAAATCAAATAATAAGAAGTCTAATCAAATCATTTTGATTATGCATGCAGGGTTATTAAAAACAATGTTTCAATAGATCTATAAATAGTGAGATTATAGTAGATAAAAGACATATTGAACCAGTCCTTACACTTTGGAGTGTTCAGAAGATTGGCTGGTAGTATATGACGCCTCCCGAGTCTCAGAATCCTCCCCTGTCTCCTGGCCTGCCTTGACCACCTTAGTGGCTGCCTGAAAAACAGGGGGTAAAGCAGAATAAAAAAACACTATTACAGGAGTTACTTCCCAAAAGGCACCCGATACCCCTAAGTAAGTATGTAAGCCTTGTACGAGCCAGAAAGACCCATAGGACAGGAGCCTATTCCCTGCTTCTGTAGTTGATGCACCAGTACACACCCCCAACCCCCCACACCTCAATCCCTTATTGATGCACCAGTACACACCCCCAACCCCCCACCCCCCAATCCCTTATTGATGTCACCTGTTACACCCACTTCAAAAATCAATGAAGATTGAGGCGAGGCGACAGGATAAATAAGGATTTTTAAGCGACAATTGAGAAATGGATAGTGCAGACTACCGGTCAAATGTTTTAGAACACCTACTCATTCAAGGGTTTTTCTTTATTTTTACTATTTTCTACATTGTAGAATAATAGTGAAGACATTAAAACTATGAAATAACACACATGGAATCATGTAGTAACCAAAAATACATTTAAAATAGCCACCCTTTACCTTGATGACAGCTTTCATAGTTGTACCAATGTCTTTGATATTATTCTACAAAATGTTTTTGTTTACGTCGTTAGCATATTTAGCTAGCAGCCTCCATGTAAAAATCACTCCTACTTGTGCTCATGATGTTAGCATCCTAATAATCAAAGACCAACGGGCGTTTGTGTTTTGGCGCCCCCTTGTGTTTCTAAACCGGTAAATCCCCCAAATAGCCAAGGGGTCAGAGAAGAACGGTATGAAAATCTGGATAGTGCCCAACCCTAGTCACTGGTTCAGGTCCCTACCTGGAGCAGGAAGTCCGACGGGTGTTTCTCCAGGAAGCGATCCAGGAAGGTCTGTACGTTCTCCAGCAGACGGTTCCAGCTGAAGCTGAGCAGGAACGGGTGATACGTGTCCCTCTTACTCACGATCAATGACAGCTTGATTCCCAAGTTCTGGAAACGAAGGGAGGGAAATATAGCCCGAGTGCCACTCTGTTGGTGCGATCACGACAGCTACCTGTCACTCGTTGTCAATCCAAATGGCTTGACAATGACATCAATGGAGATGGCAAGAGCACACACAGACCCGGGACCATATATATATATAGTAATTCATTATTTCACGGAAATCCGTAAACACTGCACAGGTACTTTAAAAGTCCCCAGTCATATATGTGCTGTGGAGGCATTGCTTACCTGTGGGATTTCACACTCCTCCTCGAGCCATTTGAGAGCTGATGAAGCCAAGACGCAGTTCCCTTTCTCCAGACACACAGCAACACTCTGGAAGAGAAGACCAGTGAGTCTAAACACACAGCAACACTCTGGAAGAGAAGACCAGTGAGTTAAAACACACAGCAACACTCTGGAAGAGAAGACCAGTGAGTTAAAACACACAGCAACACTCTGGAAGAGAAGACCAGTGAGTTAAAACACACAGCAACACTCTGGAAGAGAAGACCAGTGAGTTAAAACACACAGTAACACAGTGGGAAGAGAAGACCAGTGAGTTAAAACACACAGCAACACTCTGGAAGAGAAGACCAGTGAGTCTAAACACACAGCAACACTCTGGAAGAGAAGACCAGTGAGTTAAAACACACAGCAACACTCTGGAAGAGAAGACCAGTGAGTTAAAACACACAGCAACACTCTGGAAGAGAAGACCAGTGAGTTAAAACACACAGCAACACTCTGGAAGAGAAGACCAGTGAGTCTAACACACAGCAACACTCTGGAAGAGAAGACCAGTGAGTTAAAACACACAGCAACACAGTGGGAAGAGAAGACCAGTGAGTCTAAACACACAGCAACACTCTGGAAGAGAAGACCAGTGAGTCTAAACACACAGCAACACTCTGGAAGAGAAGACCAGTGAGTTAAAACACACAGCAACACTCTGGAAGAGAAGACCAGTGAGTTAAAACACACAGCAACACTCTGGAAGAGAAGACCAGTGAGTTAAAACACACAGCAACACTCTGGAAGAGAAGACCAGTGAGTTAAAACACACAGCAACACTCTGGAAGAGAAGACCAGTGAGTTAAAACACACAGCAACACTCTGGAAGAGAAGACCAGTGAGTCTAAACACACAGCAACACTCTGGAAGAGAAGACCAGTGAGTCTAAACACACAGCAACACTCTGGAAGAGAAGACCGGTGAGTTAAAACACACAGCAACACTCTGGAAGAGAAGACCAGTGAGTCTAAACACACAGCAACACTCTGGAAGAGAAGACCGGTGAGTTAAAACACACAGCAACACTCTGGAAGAGAAGACCAGTGAGTCAAACACACAGCAACACTCTGGAAGAGAAGACCAGTGAGTCTAAACACACAGCAACACTCTGGAAGAGAAGACCAGTGAGTCTAAACACACAGCAACACTCTGGAAGAGAAGACCGGTGAGTTAAAACACACAGCAACACTCTGGAAGAGAAGACCAGTGAGTCTAAACACACAGCAACACTCTGGAAGAGAAGACCGGTGAGTTAAAACACACAGCAACACTCTGGAAGAGAAGACCAGTGAGTCAAACACACAGCAACACTCTGGAAGAGAAGACCAGTGAGTCTAAACACACAGCAACACTCTGGAAGAGAAGACCAGTGAGTCTAAACACACAGCAACACTCTGGAAGAGAAGACCGGTGAGTTAAAACACACAGCAACACTCTGGAAGAGAAGACCAGTGAGTCAAACACACAGCAACACTCTGGAAGAGAAGACCAGTGAGTCTAAACACACAGCAACACTCTGGAAGAGAAGACCAGTGAGTCTAAACACACAGCAACACTCTGGAAGAGAAGACCAGTGAGTTAAAACACACAGCAACACTCTGGAAGAGAAGACCAGTGAGTTAAAACACACAGCAACACTCTGGAAGAGAAGACCAGTGAGTCTAACACACAGCAACACTCTGGAAGAGAAGACCAGTGAGTTAAAACACACAGCAACACAGTGGGAAGAGAAGACCAGTGAGTCTAAACACACAGCAACACTCTGGAAGAGAAGACCAGTGAGTTAAAACACACAGCAACACTCTGGAAGAGAAGACCAGTGAGTTAAAACACACAGCAACACTCTGGAAGAGAAGACCAGTGAGTTAAAACACACAGCAACACTCTGGAAGAGAAGACCAGTGAGTTAAAACACACAGCAACACTCTGGAAGAGAAGACCAGTGAGTTAAAACACACAGCAACACTCTGGAAGAGAAGACCAGTGAGTCTAAACACACAGCAACACTCTGGAAGAGAAGACCAGTGAGTCTAAACACACAGCAACACTCTGGAAGAGAAGACCGGTGAGTTAAAACACACAGCAACACTCTGGAAGAGAAGACCAGTGAGTCTAAACACACAGCAACACTCTGGAAGAGAAGACCGGTGAGTTAAAACACACAGCAACACTCTGGAAGAGAAGACCAGTGAGTTAAAACACACAGCAACACTCTGGAAGAGAAGACCAGTGAGTTAAAACACACAGCAACACTCTGGAAGAGAAGACCAGTGAGTCAAACACACAGCAACACTCTGGAAGAGAAGACCAGTGAGTTAAAACACACAGCAACACAGTGGGAAGAGAAGACCAGTGAGTCTAACACAGAGCAACACTCTGGAAGAGAAGACCAGTGAGTTAAAACACACAGCAACACAGTGGGAAGAGAAGACCAGTGAGTCTAACACAGAGCAACACTCTGGAAGAGAAGACCAGTGAGTTAAGCACAGCTCATCAGTGCTATAAACAGAATTCAAGACAATACCTAGAAATCCAAGCCCGGTTTCACAGGTTGTATGTGCTGTATTCCTCTCAGAATAAGAGTGCCGATCAAGGATTAGGTTTTGTTTTGTCCATGTTGCCAGATGATACCATTACGCCGGTTTACACTAAGCTGCATTGAGGTCGGAAGTCAATTATATAGTTAGATTAAGACGCCGTAGACTGGTACAAGATATGGGATGGAAAACGAACCTCAATGCAGGGATGGGATATCCCACTGTACTCCAAATGTTACATTTATCCACACTGCCCCAGAGAAGATTTAAATACTACAGTTTTCCTGGAAACCTGCCCTTTTCATCCTCATGCTAGCTAGCATGTAACCTTTTTCATTGGAATTTACAAAAGACAAACCTGACCCCCCCCCCCCCCCCCCCCCCCCCCCCCCCCCCAAAAAAAAATCCCCTTTCTGCTCCGAGACTTTTGATGCGGCTCCTGGTCTGGTTAGTGTGCGACTATAATAATAATGAATTGTTGCATGTAGACAGAGACAGTATACACAGTAGGAATGTAGAGCACAGAAAACCAACACATTAAATCATCACCTGAACATAGAGTAGATTGGCGATGTGCTGGAACAGAGTGTCATCCGCCACAGTCTCTTCCTGAGACGCCCAGACACCGACAGCCGACATCAGAGGCGACAACCGCTCGTCTCTGTCGAAGGACACGTCTATAACAAACAACTTATTATTATTATACTAGTTAATAAAGCTATCGAGACATCTAAAAACTTAAAGATCAGTACTGATTGATACCTGCAATGCAAACAAACGAAAGGCAACAAAACGAAACTAAAATATCGCTGGGTTAACTTACCTAAATGTTTCCCGTGCATTATCCGTGCGAGGAAGCCACATATCTGCCTTTTCTGTCTCTGTTCGGTGTTTAAATGAGGGGTACCATCAATGATCGCTAAAACAGAATGATACACACCCGTTATAGCTAGTAACTACATTAGTCCATATAAACTAAATTAACCTCAACCAGCAAAACTTACTTTCCAGCGTCGAAATCGTTTGGTTGAATTCTTCAAATTTGCCCTCTTTGAAGAATTGACACAAACTAACAAAACTGAAGTCAATCATCCATCTTTTAGCAACAGTTGTCACATCGGAAAAGCATACATTTCCATCTGTCGTGCTTGTAATTATCAATGTTCTGTTATTTGGATCAGCCTCCATCGCTAATGTTTTTCAAACCGTTTACTATAACAGGAAATAAACACATTTTTTTTCTTATTGATTCAAAATGTGCGCGTCCATCAGGTGATGGGACGGTCTGTTGAACACAGCTCCCCCTAGCGCCTCGGAGTGGCTAACACAAGCTAAACTTTTATTTATTCATTTTGTTTAACCTTTATTTGATCAGGGAGTCATACCAATTTGAGGAGGCACGTTGTAATGGTTTTATTTTGGTCAATATGTTTTCTATTTGAATGTATTTAGCATATGTCTAGAATTCTTAAGCGAACGCTGGGTTGTGATAACTGATAAATAAATATGTGGAGGGTTACCCCTCGCCCCAGTAGGCTACTCAATGTGAAATGTCTGGAAAACAATGACATGCTAAATATTTTATTAAACTAGGCAAGTAAGTGAAGAACAAATTATGACTTACCCCGGCCAAACCCAGACAACACTGGTACAGCCTGGAATTGAACCAGGGTGTCTGTAGTGACTCCTCTAGCACTGAGATGCAGTGCCTTAGACCGCTGAGCCAGGGTGTCTGTAGTGACACCTCTAGCACTGAGATGCAGTGCCTTGGACCTCTGAACCAGGGTCTGTAGTGACACCTCTAGCACTGAGATGCAGTGCCTTAGACCTCTGAACCAGGGTCTGTAGTGACTCCTCTAGCACTGAGATGCAGTGCCTTAGACCTCTGAACCAGGGTCTGTAGTGACGTCCTCTAGCACTGAGATGTCTTAGACCTCTGAACCAGGGTCTGTAGTGACACCTCTAGCACTGAGATGCAGTGCCTTAGACCTCTGAACCAGGGTGTCTGTAGTGACTCCTCTACCACTGAGATGCAGTGCCTTGGACCTCTGAACCAGGGTGTCTGTAGTGACGCCTCTAGCACTGAGATGTCTTAGACCTCTGAACCAGGGTCTGTAGTGACACCTCTAGCACTGAGATGCAGTGCCTTAGACCTCTGAACCAGGGTGTCTGTAGTGACTCCTCTACCACTGAGATGCAGTGCCTTGGACCTCTGAACCAGGGTGTCTGTAGTGACGCCTCTAGCACTGAGATGCAGTGCCTTAGACCTCTGAACCAGGGTCTGTAGTGACACCTCTAGCACTGAGATGCAGTGCCTTGGACCTCTGAACCAGGGTCTGTAGTGACGTCCTCTAGCACTGAGATGTCTTAGACCTCTGAACCAGGGTCTGTAGTGACTCCTCTAGCACTGAGATGTCTTAGACCTCTGAACCAGGGTCTGTAGTGACGCCTCTAGCACTGAGATGCAGTGCCTTAGACCTCTGAACCAGGGTCTGTAGTGACACCTCTAGCACTGAGATGCAGTGCCTTAGACCTCTGAACCAGGGTCTGTAGTGACTCCTCTAGCACTGAGATGCAGTGCCTTAGACCTCTGAACCAGGGTCTGTAGTGACTCCTCTACCACTGAGATGCAGTGCCTTGGACCTCTGAACCAGGGTCTGTAGTGACGCCTCTAGCACTGAGATGCAGTGCCTTAGACCTCTGAACCAGGGTCTGTAGTGACACCTCTAGCACTGAGATGCAGTGCCTTAGACCTCTGAACCAGGGTCTGTAGTGACACCTCTAGCACTGAGATGCAGTGCCTTAGACCTCTGAACCAGGGTCTGTAGTGACTCCTCTAGCACTGAGATGCAGTGCCTTAGACCTCTGAACCAGGGTCTGTAGTGACTCCTCTACCACTGAGATGCAGTGCCTTGGACCTCTGAACCAGGGTCTTTAGTGACGCCTCTAGCACTGAGATGCAGTGCCTTAGACCTCTGAACCAGGGTCTGTAGTGACACCTCTAGCACTGAGATGCAGTGCCTTAGACCTCTGAACCAGGGTCTGTAGTGACGCCTCTAGCACTGAGATGCAGTGCCTTAGACCTCTGAACCAGGGTCTGTAGTGACACCTCTAGCACTGAGATGCAGTGCCTTAGACCTCTGAACCAGGGTCTGTAGTGACTCCTCTAGCACTGAGATGCAGTGCCTTAGACCTCTGAACCAGGGTCTGTAGTGACACCTCTAGCACTGAGATGCAGTGCCTTAGACCTCTGAACCAGGGTCTGTAGTGACACCTCTAGCACTGAGATGCAGTGCCTTAGACCTCTGAACCAGGGTCTGTAGTGACACCTCTAGCACTGAGATGCAGTGCCTTAGACCTCTGCGCCACTCAGGAGCCCAAATTGAAGCATGAAACACAGAAAATAGCCTTGAATAACATATTTATTTATATTCAAGTGCAAATATTTAGATAGTGTCATGTATGGTCATGTTGTGTCTTGTTTCTGTCCTTTCCTTTCACCCTGTCTCCCTCTGCTGGTCGTACTAGGTTACCGTTTCTGTCCCTCTTTCCCCCAGCTGTTCCTTGTCTTCTCTGACTACCTCATTCACCCCTTTTCCCACCTGTTCCCTTTTTCCCTCTGATTAGGTCCCTATATCTCTCTCTGTTTTTGTTCCTGTCCTTGTCGGATTCTTGTTTGTGTGTCTCATGCCTGAACCAGACTATCATCGTGTTTGCTGCAACCTTGTCCTGTCCTGTCGGAATCTACCTGTCCATCTGAGCCCACGTGTGTTCATCATTAAAGAAACTCTGTTTGTTAATTCGCTTTTGGGTCCTCATTCACGCACCTAACAGAAGAATCCGACCAAGAATGGACCCAGCGACTTCGGATCCTCTCCACTCAGCCGTCGAGATCCAGGGAGCGATGCTAGGCAGACACGAGCAGGAATTGTCTGCTGCTCGACATGCCGTTGAGACCCTGGCCACCCAAGTCTCCAACCTCTCAGAACAGGTTCACCATCTCCGCCTCGATCCACCGGCCACTTCCAGGGCTTTCGGATCTCCGGAGCCCAGAATCAATAACCCGCCGTGTTACTCTGGGGAGCCCACTGAATGCCGCTCGTTCCTCACCCAGTGTGATATTGTGTTTTCTCTCCAGCCCAACACTTACGCCAGGAGCACTGCTCTGTCGCCTACGTCATATCTCTCCTTACTGGACGGGCTCGTGAGTGGGGCACGGCAATCTGGGAGGCAAGGGCTGAGTGTACTAACCAGTATCAGGACTTTAAGGAGGAGATGATACGGGTTTTTGATCGATCTGTTTTTGGGGAGGAGGCTTCCAGGGCCCTGTCTTCCCTATGTCAAGGTAATCGATCCATAACAGACTACTCTATTGAGTTTCGCACTCTTGCTGCCTCCAGTGGCTGGAACGAGCCGGCTTTGCTCGCTCGTTTTCTGGAGGGTCTCCGCGCAGAGGTAAAGGATGAGATTCTCCCCCGGGAGGTTCCTTCCAGCGTGGATTCCTTGATTGAACTCGCTATTCGCATTGAGCGACGGGTTGATCTTCGTCACCGAGCTCGTGGAAAGGAGCTCGCGTTCTCCGTTGCCCCCCTCTCCGCATCACTACCATCTTCCTCTGCCGGCTCGGGAGCTGAGCCTATGCAGCTGGGAGGTATCCGCATCTCGACTAAGGAGAGGGAACGGAGAATCACCAACCGCCTCTGTCTCTATTGCGGTTCTGCTGGTCATTTTGTCACTTCATGTCCAGTAAAAGCCAGAGCTCATCAGTAAGCGGAGGGCTACTGGTGAGCGCTACTACTCCTGTCTCTCCTTCAAGATCCTGCACTACCTTGTCGGTCCATCTACGCTGGACTGGTTCGTCAGCTTCCTGCAGTGCCTTAATAGACTCTGGGGCGGAGGGCTGTTTTATGGACGAGACCTGGGCTCGGGAACATGACATTCCTCTCAGACAGTTAAGGGAGTCCACGGCCTTGTTCGCCCTGGATGGTAGTCCTCTCCCCAGGATTCAGCGTGAGACGCTACCTTTAACCCTCACTGTTTCTGGTAATCATAGCGAAACCATTTCTTTTTTAATTTTTCGTTCACCTTTTACACCTGTTGTTTTGGGCCATCCCTGGCTAGTTTGTCATAATCCTTCCATTAATTGGTCTAGTAATTCTATCCTCTCCTGGAACGTCTCTTGTCATGTGAAATGTTTAATGTCTGCTATCCCTCCTGTTTCCTCTGTCTCTTCTTCACAGGAGGAGCCTGGTGATTTGACAGGGGTGCCGGAGGAATATCACGATCTGCGCACGGTGTTCAGTCGGTCCAGGGCCACCTCTCTTCCTCCACACCGGTCGTATGATTGTAGTATTGATCTCCTTCCGGGAACCACTCCCCCCCGGGGTAGACTATACTCTCTGTCGGCTCCCGAACGTAAGGCTCTCGAAGATTATTTGTCTGTAGCTCTTGCCGCCGGTACCATAGTCCCCTCCTCCTCTCCCGCCGGAGCGGGGTTCTTTTTTGTTAAGAAGAAGGACGGGTCCCTGCGCCCCTGCATAGATTATCGAGGGCTGAATGACATAACAGTGAAGAATCGTTATCCGCTTCCTCTTATGTCTTCAGCCTTCGAGATCCTGCAGGGAGCCAGGTTTTTCACTAAGTTGGACCTTCGTAACGCTTACCATCTCGTGCGCATCAGGGAGGGGGACGAGTGGAAGACGGCGTTTAACACTCCGTTAGGGCACTTTGAATACCGGGTTCTTCCTTTCGGCCTCGCTAACGCTCCAGCTGTCTTTCAGGCATTAGTCAATGATGTCCTGAGAGACATGCTGAACATCTTTGTTTTCGTTTACCTTGACGACATCCTGATTTTTTCACCGTCACTCCAGATTCATGTTCAGCACGTTCGACGTGTCCTCCAGCGCCTTTTAGAGAATTGTCTTTTTGTGAAGGCTGAGAAGTGCTCTTTTCATGCCTCCTCCGTCACATTTCTCGGTTCTGTTATTTCCGCTGAAGGCATTAAGATGGATCCCGCTAAGGTCCAAGCTGTCATTGATTGGCCCGCCCCTAAGTCACGCGTCGAGCTGCAGCGCTTTCTCGGCTTCGCGAACTTCTATCGTCGTTTCATCCGTAATTTCGGTCAGGTGGCAGCTCCTCTCACAGCCCTTACTTCTGTCAAGACGTGCTTTAAGTGGTCCGTTTCCGCCCAGGGAGCTTTTGATCTCCTCAAGAATCGTTTTACATCCGCTCCTATCCTTGTTACACCTGACGTCTCTAGACAGTTCGTTGTCGAGGTTGACGCGTCAGAGGTGGGCGTGGGAGCCATTCTTTCTCAGCGCTCCCTCTCTGACGACAAGGTCCACCCATGCGCGTATTTTTCTCATCGCCTGTCGCCGTCGGAACGTAACTATGATGTGGGAAACCGCAAACTGCTCGCCATCCGGTTAGCCCTAGGCGAATGGCGACAGTGGTTGGAGGGGGCGACCGTTCCTTTTGTCGTTTGGACTGACCATAGGAACCTTGAGTACATTCGTTCTGCCAAACGACTTAATGCGCGTCAGGCGCGTTGGGCGCTGTTTTTCGCTCGTTTCGAGTTCGTGATTTCTTATCGTCCGGGCTCTAAGAACACCAAGCCTGATGCTTTATCTCGTCTCTTCAGTTCTTCAGTAGCCTCCACTGACCCCGAGGGGATTCTCCCTGAGGGGCGTGTTGTCGGGTTGACTGTCTGGGGAATTGAGAGGCAGGTAAAGCAAGCGCTCACTCACACTCCGTCGCCGCGCGCTTGTCCTAGGAACCTTCTTTTCGTTCCCGTTCCTACTCGTCTGGCCGTTCTTCAGTGGGCTCACTCTGCCAAGTTAGCCGGCCACCCTGGCGTTCGGGGTACGCTTGCTTCCATTCGCCAGCGTTTTTGGTGGCCCACCCGGGAGCATGACACGCGTCGTTTCGTGGCTGCTTGTTCGGTCTGCGCGCAGACTAAGTCCGGTAACTCCCCTCCTGCCGGCCGTCTCAGGCCGCTTCCCATTCCCTCTCGACCGTGGTCTCACATCGCCTTAGATTTTGTCACCGGACTGCCTTCGTCAGCGGGGAAGACTGTTATTCTTACGGTTGTCGATAGGTTCTCTAAGGCGGCTCATTTCATTCCCCTTGCTAAGCTTCCTTCTGCTAAAGAGACGGCACAAATCATCATCGAGAATGTTTTCAGAATTCATGGCCTTCCGTCAGACGTCGTTTCGGACAGAGGTCCGCAATTCACGTCTCAATTTTGGAGGGAGTTTTGCCGTTTGATTGGGGCTTCCGTCAGTCTCTCTTCCGGCTTTCACCCCCAGTCTAACGGTCAAGCAGAACGGGCCAATCAGACTATTGGTCGCATCTTACGCAGTCTTTCTTTTCGCAACCCTGCGTCTTGGTCAGAACAGCTCCCCTGGGCAGAGTACGCCCACAACTCGCTTCCTTCGTCTGCGACCGGGCTATCTCCTTTTCAGAGTAGCCTCGGGTACCAGCCTCCGCTGTTCTCATCTCAGTTCGCCGAGTCCAGCGTCCCCTCCGCTCAGGCTTTTGTCCAACGTTGCGAGCGCACCTGGAAGAGGGTCAGGTCTGCACTTTGCCGTTATAGGACGCAGACTGTGAGGGCTGCTAATAAGCGTAGAACTAAGAGTCCTAGATATTGTCGCGGTCAGAGAGTTTGGCTCTCCACTCAGAACCTTCCCCTTAAGACGGCTTCTCGCAAGTTGACCCCGCGGTTCATTGGTCCGTTCCGTATTTCTCGGGTCATTAATCCTGTCGCAGTTCGACTTCTTCTTCCGCGATACCTTCGTCGCGTCCACCCGGTCTTCCATGTCTCCTGTATCAAGCCCGTTCTTCGCGCCCCCGCTCGTCTTCCCCCCCCCCCCCCCCATCCTTGTCGAGGGCGCACCCATCTACAGGGTCCGTAGGATTTTGGACATGCGTCCTCGGGGCCGTGGTCACCAGTACCTCGTAGATTGGGAGGGGTACGGTCCTGAGGAGAGGAGTTGGGTTCCCTCTCGGGACGTGCTGGACCGTGCGCTGATCGAGGATTTCCTCCGTTGCCGCCAGGTTTCCTTCTCGAGTGCGCCAGGAGGCGCTCGGTGAGTGGGGGGGTACTGTCATGTATGGTCATGTTGTGTCTTGTTTCTGTCCTTTCCTTTCACCCTGTCTCCCTCTGCTGGTCGTACTAGGTTACCGTTTCTGTCCCTCTTTCCCCCAGCTGTTCCTTGTCTTCTCTGACTACCTCATTCACCCCTTTTCCCACCTGTTCCCTTTTTCCCTCTGATTAGGTCCCTATATCTCTCTCTGTTTTTGTTCCTGTCCTTGTCGGATTCTTGTTTGTGTGTCTCATGCCTGAACCAGACTATCATCGTGTTTGCTGCAACCTTGTCCTGTCCTGTCGGAATCTACCTGTCCATCTGAGCCCACGTGTGTTCATCATTAAAGAAACTCTGTTTGTTAATTCGCTTTTGGGTCCTCATTCACGCACCTAACAGATAGAGCACAAAATAATAGATAGGCCAAAATGGAGATTATAAAATTATATTTTAGCCCGAATTTAAAAAACAACAACATTATATTAAATGATATGAATTGGAAAATGTAAGATTCTTAACTTTTGAATTCCTTCTAATCTCAACCTTTTATGAACTGTGAATGTGATGTTTCTATGTTTTTGATCCCAAACAATTAGAAATATAACCAACAACAATTGTTTTTGTATAATCACTGAGTGTAACACGCCTGCTCTTTCCATGACAGACAGACCAGGAGAATCCGGGGGAAAGATATGATCCCTTATTGATGTCTCTTGTTAAATCCACTTCAATTCCATCAGTGTAGAATGAAGGGGAGGATGACAGGTTAAAGAAGGACTTTAAAGCCTTGAGACATGGATTGTGTACGTGTGACCATTCAGAGGGTGAAAGGTCAAGACAAAATATTGAAGTGCCTATGAACGGGGTATTGTAGTAGGTGCCAGGTGCACCGGTTTGAGTCAAGAACTGCAACGTTGCTGTTTTTCTTCACGTTCAACAGTTTCCTGTGTGTATCGACAATGGTCCACCGCCAATAGGACATGCAGCCAACTAGACCGTGGGAAGCTCTGGAGACTACATGGGCCAGCATGCCTGTGGAGAGCTTTCGAGTCCATTGTGGCTGTTCTCAGGGGAAAACGGGGTGCAATTCAATATTAAGGTGTTCCTAATGCTTTGTACACTTAGTAAAAAACATTTCCTATAAAATATGGAATAAATGACATTAAAAATAACAAAAGAGGCATACAAAAACCAGAGATGCAAAACATCTGTAACTCATCAATCAATCAATCAATCAATCAAATATATTTATAAAGGACCTTTTTACATCAGCCGATGTCACAAAGTGCTATACAGAAACCCAGCCTAAAACCCCAAACAGCAAGTAATGCAGAATCACGGTGGCTAGGAAACACTACTTAGAAAGTCAGGAACCTAGGAAGAAACCTAGAGTAGAACCAGGCTATGAGGGGTGGCCAGTCCTCTTCTGGAGGAGAGAGAGAGAGAGAGAGAGAATTAGAGGGAGCATACTTAAATTCACACAGGACACCAGATAAGACAGGAGAATAACTCCAGATATAACAGACTGACCCTAGCCCCCTGACACATAAACTACTGCAGCATAAATACTGGAGGCTGAGACAGGAGTTGTCGGGAGATACTGTGGCCCCGTCCGACGATACCCCCGGACAGGGCCAAACAGGCAGGATATGACCCCATCCACTTTGCCAGAGCACAGCCCCCACACCACTAGAGGGATATCTTCAACCACCAACTTACCATCCTGAGACAAGGCCGAGCCCACAAAGATTTCACCCTTGGCACGAACCCGAGGGGGGCGCCAACCAGGACAGGAAGATCACATCAGTGACTCAACCCACTCAAGTGACGCACCCCTCCTAGGGACGGTATGAAAGAGCCCTAGTAAGCCAGTGACTCAGCCCCTGTAATAGGGTTAGAGGCAGAGAATCCCAGTGGAGAGAGGGGAACCGGCCAGGCAGAGACAGTATGATTTGTATTGTAATGTTTTAACTCGGCATCGTTGGGGCTCATAAGCATTTCACAGTAAAGTCTACCCCAGTTGTACTCGGCGCACGTGACAAACAAAATGTGACTTGATTTTGTAAAACAACATTTTTAAAAAGTAAAAGAGGTTGCAGTAGCCAGGATCAGGGCTGTCCAGGAGGTCTCCTGCAGTGGAGATAAGATGGGAGAGATGCTCCACAGCCTGTAGTGGAGATGAGATGAGAGAGATGCTCCACAGCCTGCAGTGGAGATGAGATGAGAGAGATGCTCCACAGCCTGCAGTGGAGATGAGATGGGAGAGATGCTCCACAGCCTGTAGTGGAGATGAGATGGGAGAGATGCTCCACAGCCTGTAGTGGAGATGAGATGAGAGAGATGCTCCACAGCCTGCAGTGGAGATGAGATGAGAGAGATGCTCCACAGCCTGTAGTGGAGATGAGATGGGAGAGATGCTCCACAGCCTGTAGTGGAGATGAGATGGGAGAGATGCTCCACAGCCTGTAGTGGAGATGAGATGAGAGAGATGCTCCACAGCCTGCAGTGGAGATGAGATGAGAGAGATGCTCCACAGCCTGTAGTGGAGATGAGATGGGAGAGATGCTCCACAGCCTGTAGTGGAGATGAGATGAGAGAGATGCTCCACAGCCTGCAGTGGAGATGAGATGAGAGAGATGCTCCACAGCCTGTAGTGGAGATGAGATGGGAGAGATGCTCCACAGCCTGTAGTGGAGATGAGATGAGAGAGATGCTCCACAGCCTGCAGTGGAGATGAGATGAGAGAGATGCCACACAGCCTGTAGTGGAGATGAGATGGGAGAGATGCTCCACAGCCTGTAGTGGAGATGAGATGAGAGAGATGCTCCACAGCCTGCAGTGGAGATGAGATGAGAGAGATGCTCCACAGCCTGCAGTGGAGATGAGATGAGAGAGATGCCACACAGCCTGTAGTGGAGATGAGATGGGAGAGATGCTCCACAGCCTGCAGTGGAGATGAGATGAGAGAGATGCTCCACAGCCTGCAGTGGAGATGAGATGAGAGAGATGCTCCACAGCCTGTAGTGGAGATGAGATGGGAGAGATGCTCCACAGCCTGCAGTGGAGATGAGATGAGAGAGATGCTCCACAGCCTGCAGTGGAGATGAGATGAGAGAGATGCCACACAGCCTGTAGTGGAGATGAGATGGGAGAGATGCTCCACAGCCTGCAGTGGAGATGAGATGAGAGAGATGCCACACAGCCTGTAGTGGAGATGAGATGAGAGAGATGCTCCACAGCCTGCAGTGGAGATGAGATGAGAGAGATGCCACACAGCCTGTAGTGGAGATGAGATGAGAGAGATGCTCCACAGCCTGCAGTGGAGATGAGATGAGAGAGATGCCACACAGCCTGTAGTGGAGATGAGATGGGAGAGATGCTCCACAGCCTGCAGTGGAGATGAGATGAGAGAGATGCCACACAGCCTGTAGTGGAGATGAGATGGGAGAGATGCTCCACAGCCTGCAGTGGAGATGAGATGAGAGCGATGCCACACAGCCTGTAGTGGAGATGAGATGGGAGAGATGCTCCACAGCCTGCAGTGGAGATGAGATGAGAGAGATGCCACACAGCCTGTAGTGGAGATGAGATGAGAGAGATGCTCCACAGCCTGTAGTGGAGATGAGATGAGAGAGATGCCACACAGCCTGTAGTGGAGATGAGATGGGAGAGATGCTCCACAGCCTGCAGTGGAGATGAGATGGGAGAGATGCTCCACTGCCTGCAGTGGAGATGAGATGAGAGAGATGCTCCACAGCCTGCAGTGGAGATGAGATGAGAGAGATGCTCCACAGCCTGCAGTGGAGATGAGATGAGAGAGATGCTCCACAGCCTGTAGTGGAGATGAGATGGGAGAGATGCTCCACAGCCTGTAGTGGAGATGAGATGGGAGAGATGCTCCACAGCCTGCAGTGGAGATGAGATGAGAGAGATGCTCCACAGCCTGTAGTGGAGATGAGATGAGAGAGATGCTCCACAGCCTGCAGTGGAGATGAGATGAGAGAGATGCTCCACAGCCTGCAGTGGAGATGAGATGAGAGAGATGCCACACAGCCTGTAGTGGAGATGAGATGGGAGAGATGCTCCACAGCCTGCAGTGGAGATGAGATGAGAGAGATGCCACACAGCCTGTAGTGGAGATGAGATGGGAGAGATGCTCCACAGCCTGCAGTGGAGATGAGATGAGAGAGATGCCACACAGCCTGTAGTGGAGATGAGATGGGAGAGATGCTCCACAGCCTGCAGTGGAGATGAGATGAGAGAGATGCCACACAGCCTGTAGTGGAGATGAGATGAGAGAGATGCTCCACAGCCTGCAGTGGAGATGAGATGAGAGAGATGCTCCACAGCCTGTAGTGGAGATGAGATGAGAGAGATGCTCCACAGCCTGTAGTGGAGATGAGATGAGAGAGATGCCACACAGCTTGTTGTGTTATTTGCGTGACTGATGAGCTGCAGTGGAAAAACAAATACAAAATGAAAAAAAACTAGAAATCCTTGTGAAGGCGGCAACATTTTTGTCGGATCTTCAGGACTTCATCGCGAAAACGTTACAGGGAATATTGAATGAAGAGGTTCCCCCTTCTCATGCTCCTGAACCTGTGTAGGGATCTGTCATTACAGTTGAGTCCGATTGAAGGAGAAAAGTTTGAGTTTTTGTATACCTTTCCACCTTCCAATATTATTTCTGCATTAAAGTTTATCAGTTGTCACCCATCCAGTAGGTGGCGACATTCACCTCTAACATTGTTTGAGGACCGCCATAATACCATAGAAGAAGAAGAAGAAGAAGAAGAAGAAGAAGAAGAAGAAGAAGAAGAAGACGAAGAAGAAGAAGTGGCGGGAAATTCTATAGAGAAGCTTCTGTGAGTTTACCTGTTTTCCATCACACCTGACTAATGAGGGAGGGTTACTGTAGGTTTACCTGTTTTCTACCACACCTGGCTAATGAGGGAGGGTTACTGTAGGTTTACCTGTTTTCTACCACACCTGGCTAATGAGGGAGGGTTACTGTAGGTTTACCTGTTTTCCATCACACCTGGCTAATGAGGGAGGGTTACTGTAGGTTTACCTGTTTTCCATCACACCTGGCTAATGAGGGAGGGTTACTGTAGGTTTACCTTTCACCACACCTGGCTAATGAGGGAGGGTTACTGTAGGTTTACCTTTCACCACACCTGGCTAATGAGGGAGGGTTACTGTAGGTTTACCTGTTTTCTACCACACCTGGCTAATGAGGGAGGGTTACTGTAGGTTTACCTGTTTTCTACCACACCTGGCAAATGAGGGAGGGTTACTGTAGGTTTACCTGTTTTCCATCACACCTGGCTAATGAGGGAGGGTTACTGTAGGTTTACCTGTTTTCCATCACACCTGGCTAATGAGGGAGGGTTACTGTAGGTTTACCTGTTTTCTACCACACCTGGCTAATGAGGGAGGGTTACTGTAGGTTTACCTGTTTTCCATCACACCTGGCTAATGAGGGAGGGTTACTGTAGGTTTACCTGTTTTCCATCACACCTGGCTAATGAGGGAGGGTTACTGTAGGTTTACCTGTTTTCTACCACACCTGGCTAATGAGGGAGGGTTACTGTAGGTTTACCTGTTTTCTACCACACCTGGCTAATGAGGGAGGGTTACTGTAGGTTTACCTGTTTTCCATCACACCTGGCTAATGAGGGAGGGTTACTGTAGGTTTACCTGTTTTCCATCACACCTGGCTAATGAGGGAGGGTTACTGTAGGTTTACCTGTTTTCTACCACACCTGGCTAATGAGGGAGGGTTACTGTAGGTTTACCTGTTTTCCATCACACCTGGCTAATGAGGGAGGGTTACTGTAGGTTTACCTGTTTTCTACCACACCTGGCTAATGAGGGAGGGTTACTGTAGGTTTACCTTTCACCACATCTGGCTAATGAGGGAGGGTTACTGTAGGTTTACCTGTTTTCCATCACACCTGGCTAATGAGGGAGGGTTACTGTAGGTTTACCTGTTTTCCATCACACCTGGCTAATGAGGGAGGGTTACTGTAGGTTTACCTGTTTTCTACCACACCTGGCTAATGAGGGAGGGTTACTGTAGGTTTACCTGTTTTCTACCGCACCTGGCTAATGAGGGAGGGTTACTGTAGGTTTACCTGTTTTCTACCACACCTGGCTAATGAGGGAGGGTTACTGTAGGTTTACCTGTTTTCCATCACACCTTGCTAATGAGGGAGGGTTACTGTAGGTTTACCTGTTTTCCATCACACCTGGCTAATGAGGGAGGGTTACTGTAGGTTTACCTGTTTTCTACCACACCTGGCTAATGAGGGAGGGTTACTGTAGGTTTACCTGTTTTCCATCACACCTGGCTAATGAGGGAGGGTTACTGTAGGTTTACCTGTTTTCTACCACACCTGGCTAATGAGGGAGGGTTACTGTAGGTTTACCTTTCACCACACCTGGCTAATGAGGAAGGGTTACTGTAGGTTTACCTGTTTTCCATCACATCTGGCTAATGAGGGAGGGTTACTGTAGGTTTACCTGTTTTCCATCACACCTGGCTAATGAGGGAGGGATACTGTAGGTTTACCTGTTTTCTACCACACCTGGCTAATGAGGGAGGGTTACTGTAGGTTTACCTGTTTTCCATCACACCTGGCTAATGAGGGAGGGTTACTGTAGGTTTACCTGTTTTCCATCACATCTGGCTAATGAGGGAGGGTTACTGTAGGTTTACCTGTTTTCCATCACACCTGGCTAATGAGGGAGGGTTACTGTAGGTTTACCTGTTTTCTACCACACCTGGCTAATGAGGGAGGGTTACTGTAGGTTTACCTGTTTTCTACCACACCTGGCTAATGAGGGAGGGTTACTGTAGGTTTACCTTTCACCACACCTGGCTAATGAGGGAGGGTTACTGTAGGTTTACCTGTTTTCTACCACACCTGGCTAATGAGGGAGGGTTACTGTAGGCTTACCTGTTTTCCACCACACCTGGCTAATGAGGGAGGGTTACTGTAGGTTTACCTGTTTTCTACCACACCTGGCTAATGAGGGAGGGTTACTGTAGGTTTACCTTTCACCACATCTGGCTAATGAGGGAGGGTTACTGTAGGTTTACCTGTTTTCTACCACACCTGGCTAATGAGGGAGGGTTACTGTAGGTTTACCTGTTTTCCATCACACCTGGCTAATGAGGGAGGGTTACTGTAGGTTTACCTTTCACCACACCTGGCTAATGAGGGAGGGTTACTGTAGGTTTACCTGTTTTCTACCACACCTGGCTAATGAGGGAGGGTTACTGTAGGTTTACCTGTTATCCATCACACCTGGCTAATGAGGGAGGGTTACTGTAGGTTTACCTGTTTTCTACCACACCTGGCTAATGAGGGAGGGTTACTGTAGGTTTACCTGTTTTCCATCACATCTGGCTAATGAGGAGGGTTACTGTAGGTTTACCTGTTTTCTACCACACCTGGCTAATGAGGGAGGGTTACTGTAGGTTTACCTGTTTTCTACCACACCTGGCTAATGAGGGAGGGTTACTGTAGGTTTACCTTTCACCACATCTGGCTAATGAGGGAGGGTTACTGTAGGTTTACCTTTCACCACACCTGGCTATTGAGGGAGGGTTACTGTAGGTTCACCTGTCTCCGCCACATCTGGCCAATGAGGGAGGGTTACTGTAGGTTCACCTGTATCCACCACATCTGGCCAATGAGGGAGGGTTACTGTAGATTCACCTGTCTCCGCCACATCTGGCCAATGAGGGAGGGTTACTGTAGGTTCACCTGTCTCCGCCACATCTGGCCAATGAGGGAGGGTTACTGTAGGTTCACCTGTCTCCGCCACATCTGGCCAATGAGGGAGGGTTACTGTAGGTTCACCTGTCTCCGCCACATCTGGCCAATGAGGGAGGGTTACTGTAGGTTCACCTGTCTCCGCCACATCTGGCCAATGAGGGAGGGTTACTGTAGGTTCACCTGTCTCCGCCACATCTGGCCAATGAGGGAGGGTTACTGTAGGTTCACCTGTCTCCGCCACATCTGGCCAATGAGGGAGGGTTACTGTAGGTTCACCTGTCTCCGCCACATCTGGCCAATGAGGGAGGGTTACTGTAGGTTCACCTGTCTCCACCACATCTGGCCAATGAGGGAGGGTTACTGTAGGTTCACCTGTCTCCACCACATCTGGCCAATGAGGGAGGGTTACTGTAGGTTCACCTGTTCTCCACCACATCTGGCCAATGAGGGAGGGTTACTGTAGTTTAGTCTGTTATGGTGACAGGGAGTTCACCTGTCTTCAGGATCTATCCTTCACCATGGAGTTGAGTTCAGTCTGTTATGGTGACAGGGAGTTCACCTGCCTTCAGGATCTATCCTTCACCATGGAGTTGAGTTCAGTCTGTTATGGTTACAGGGAGTTCACCTGTCTCCACCACATCTGGCCAATGAGGGAGGGTTACTGTAGGTTCACCTGTCTCCACCACATCTGGCTAATGAGGGAGGGTTACTGTAGGTTCACCTGTCTCCGCCACATCTGGCCAATGAGGGATCCCTACTAGATTAGTACAATGCAGGGGTTGCATCTCAATACGCTATCCTTCCTTTGAAGTGTGCACTTGTGTTCTTGTTGACTAAATGTGAAAGCATCTGATTGGTGGTTATCATGGGCTAGATGGAGTTTCCTACATGCCAGTCATTTCCCGGTAGTAAACAAGTGCACACAAATGAGAGCTTATTGGGACCACAGGGTGTGTTTTTAAGGTAGGTCGATCATCACCTCCAATTTATGTGCAGAAACACAAACTAGTTGGTAAGATTATTCACCTGTTGTAGGAGACTGGTCCTGAAACCAGACATTCTACGTCTCCCCTTGAGAATTAGACGGAGTTATTGACCATGACTTAAACAGGCACTATCAATTCAAAGTGTGGATTTGAAATGTAATCCATTTCCTCTTTGTGATAAATTGTTCATCCTCATTAGACACACAGACACACATTATTGAACCCACTGTTGGAAATGGAAAACTTGTTCTGAGTAATTAAGTGATTGATTGAGGTGATTAATTAACTCACATTTTTGGTCGAAAGCACAATGATGCAATGAATGCTGTTGCTATCTTATTTAGCTCGGTTGCTATCTGATTTAGCTCGGTTGCTATCTGATTTAGCTCGGTTGCTATCTGATTTAGCTCGGTTGCTATCTGATTTAGCTCGGTTGCTATCTGATTTAGCTCGGTTGCTATCTGATTTAGCTCGGTTGCTATCTGATTTAGCTCGGTTGCTATCTGATTTAGCTCGGTTGCTATCTGATTTAGCTCGGTTGCTATCTTATTTAGCTCGGTTGCTATCTGATTTAGCTCGGTTGCTATCTGATTTAGCTCGGTTGCTATCTGATTTAGCTCGGTTGCTATCTGATTTAGCTCGGTTGCTATCTGATTTAGCTCGGTTGCTTGCCTGAAATATGCAGTGGGGTCCCAAATGATTCAGCCTTGGTCAAGATGAGCAATAATGAGCGTATCAAAAATAATTAAAATACTGAGCTATATTGCATCCTCTACATTTGGGTAATTATAGTATACTAATTTAATTGCTCAGAGAAAGAGATTTTTTTCTCTTCCCTTTTCTCCCCAATTTCATGATATCCAATTGGTAGTTACAGTCTTGGGTCATCGCTGCAACTCCCGTAGGGACTCGGGAGAGGCGAAGGTCGAGAGCCGTGCGTCCTCCGAAACACAACCCAACCAAGCCGCACTGCTTCTTGACACAATAACCACTTAACCCGGAAGCCGGCCGCACCAACGTGTCAGAGGAAACACCGTACAGGAGTCGCTAGAGCGCGAAAAGGACATGGACATCCCGGCCAGCCAAACCTTCCCCTAACGCCGTTGGGCCAATTGCGCGCCGCCCCATGGGTCTCCCGGTCGTGGCCGGATGCGACAGAGCCTGGACTCAAACCAGGATCCCTAGTGGCCAGCTAGCACTGCGATGGAGTACCCCCTGTATATAGCCTCCACATTGACTCTGTACCGGTACCCCCTATATATAGCCTCCACATTGACTCTGTACCGGTACCCCCTGTATATAGCCTCCACATTGACTCTGTACCGGTACCCCCTGTATATAGCCTCCACATTGACTCTGTATCGGTACCCCCTGTATATAGTCTCCAAATTGACTCTGTACCAGTACCCCCTGAATATAGCCTCCACATTGACTCTGTCCCGGTACCCCCTGTATATAGTCTCCACATTGACTCTGTACCGGTACCCCCTGTATATAGCCTCCACATTGACTCTGTACCGGTACCCCCTGTATATAGCCTCCACATTGACTCTGTACCGGTACCCCCTGTATATAGCCTCCACATTGACTCTGTACCGGTACCCCCTGTATATAGCCTCCACATTAACTCTGTACCGTAACACCCTGTATATAGCCTCCACATTGACTCTGTACTGTAACACCCTGTATATAGCCTCCACATTGACTCTGTACCGTAATACCCTGTACATAGTCTCCACATTGACTCTGTACTGTAACACCCTGTATATAGTCTCCAAATTGACTCTGTACCAGTACCCCCTGAATATAGCCTCCACATTGACTCTGTACTGGTACCCCCTGTATATAGCCTCCACATTGACTCTGTACCGGTACCCCCTGTATATAGCCTCCACACTGACTCTGTACCGTAACACCCTGTATATAGCCTCCACATTGACTCTGTACCGTAACACCCTGTATATAGCCTCCACACTGACTCTGTACCGTAACACCCTGTATATAGCCTCCACACTGACTCTGTACCGTAACACCCTGTATATAGCCTCCACATTGACTCTGTACCGCTACCCCCTGTATATAGCCTCCACACTGACTCTGTACCGTAACACCCTGTATATAGCCTCCACATTGACTCTGTACCGTAATACCCTGTATATAGCCTCCACACTGACTCGGTACCGTAACACCCTGTATATAGCCTCCACACTGACTCGGTACCGTAACACCCTGTATATAGCCTCCATATTGACTCTGTACCGTAACACCCTGTATATAGCCTCCACACTGACTCGGTACCGTAACACCCTGTATATAGCCTCCACATTGACTCTGTACCGTAACACCCTGTATATAGCCTCCACATTGACTCTGTACCGTAATACCCTGTATATATCCTCCACATTGACTCTGTACCGGTACCTCCTGTATATAGCCTCCATATTGACTCTGTACCGGTACCCCCTGTATATAGCCTCCACACTGACTCGGTACCGTAACACCCTGTATATAGCCTCCACACTGACTCGGTACCGTAACACCCTGTATATAGCCTCCATATTGACTCTGTACCGTAACACCCTGTATATAGCCTCCACACTGACTCGGTACCGTAACACCCTGTATATAGCCTCCATATTGACTCTGTACCGTAACACCCTGTATATAGCCTCCACACTGACTCGGTACCGTAACACCCTGTATATAGCCTCCACACTGACTCTGTACCGTAACACCCTGTATATAGCCTCCATATTGACTCTGTACCGGTACCCCCTGTATATAGCCTCCACACTGACTCGGTACCGTAACACCCTGTATATAGCCTCCACACTGACTCGGTACCGTAACACCCTGTATATAGCCTCCATATTGACTCTGTACCGTAACACCCTGTATATAGCCTCCACACTGACTCGGTACCGTAACACCCTGTATATAGCCTCCATATTGACTCTGTACCGTAACACCCTGTATATAGCCTCCACACTGACTCGGTACCGTAACACCCTGTATATAGCCTCCACATTGACTCTGTACCGTAATACCCTGTATATAGCCTCCACACTGACTCGGTACCGTAACACCCTGTACAAAGCCTCGTTATTGTTATTTTATTGTGTTACTTTTTATAATTTTTTTAAACGTAAGTTTATTTGGTAAGTATTTTCTTAACTCTTCTTGAACTGGACTGTTGGTTTAAGGGCTTGGAAATCAGCATTTCACAGTAAGTTCTACAATTGTTCTATTCCTCGCATGTGACTAATAAAGTTTGATTTGATTTCAATTTGATTATTTCCTATATAGTGGGCTACTTGGCTCTGGTCAAAAGTAGTGGACTATGTAGTGAATAGGGTGCCAATCTTGTAGAAGGAGAAGACGGGACACAAGGCTGATTTATATACTCATTTATTTGACATTCTGCATATGCTAGTAGATTTAACGGGGTACAATGCTGTTTTAATCGCTACAGAAATGTTGACATACATGTACCTATAACAGTGTTCTGTGGTCACATCATTGTTGGGACTAATAACATGTTTACAAAGATATGGCAAAACAGCTGAAAAAGGTGTCCACTGATAATGTCCTTTAACTAAACAAAAAAACGATGTAATCAAAAACAAAACAAAGTCCCCAAAATAAGAGGCAGGATGACATATAGACATGGGGATTAAACATATAGATATGGGGATTAGACATATAGACATATAGACATGGGGATTAGACATATAGACATGGGGATTAGACATATAGACATGGGGATTAGACATATAGACATGGGGATTAGACATATAGATAGACATGGGGATTAAACATATAGACATGGGGATAAGACATATAGACATGGGGATTAGACATATAGATAGACATGGGGATTAAACATATAGACATGGGGATTAGACATATAGACATATAGACATGGGGATTAAACATATAGATAGACATGGGGATTAAACATATAGACATGGGGATTAGACATATAGACATATAGACATGGGGATTAAACATATAGATATGGGGATTAGACATATAGACATATAGACATGGGGATTAAACATATAGATAGACATGGGGATTAAACATATAGACATGGGGATTAGACATATAGACATATAGACATGGGGATTAGACATATAGATAGACATGGGGATTAAACATATAGATATGGGGATTAGACATATAGACATATAGACATGGGGATTAGACATATAGATAGACATGGGGATTAAACATATAGATATGGGGATTAGACATATAGACATATAGACATGGGGATTAGACATATAGACATGGGGATTAGACATATAGACATGGGGATTAGACATATAGATAGACATGGGGATTAGACATATAGACATATAGACATGGGGATTAGACATATAGATATGGGGAATAGACATATAGACATGGGGATTAAACATATAGATATGGGGAATAGACATATAGACATGGGGAATAGACATATAGACATATAGACATGGGGATTAGACATATAGACATGGGGAATAGACATATAGACATGGGGAATAGACATATAGACATATAGACATGGGGATTAGACATATAGACATGGGGATTAGACATATAGACATGGGGATTAGACATATAGACATGGGGATTAGACATATAGACATATAGACATGGGGATTAAACATATAGATATGGGGAATAGACATATAGACACATAGACATGGGGATTAGACATATAGACATGGGGATTAGACATATAGACATGGGGATTAGACATATAGACATGGGGATTAGACATATAGACATGGGGAATAGACATATAGACATGGGGATTACACATATAGACATGGGGATTAGACATATAGACATGGGGAATAGACATATAGACATGGGGATTACATATTTAGACATGGGGAATAGACATATAGACATGGGGATTACACATATAGACATGGGGATTACACATATATACATGGGGATTAGACATTTAGACATAGACATGGGGATTACACATATAGACATGGGGATTACACATATATACATGGGGATTAGACATTTAGACATAGACATGGGGATTACACATATAGACATGAGGATTAGACATATAGACGTGGGGATTAGATATATAGACATGGGGATTACACATATAGACATAGTGACTATACATGGGGATTAGACATATAGACATGGGGATTAGACATGGGGATTAGACATAGACATGGGGAATAGATATATAGACATGGGATTACACATTTAGACATAGGGATTAGACATGGGGATTAGATATATAGACATGGGGATTAGACATATAGACATGGGGATTAGATATATAGACATGGGGATTAGACATATAGACATGGGGATTAGACATATAGACATGGGGATTAGACATTTAGACATGGGGATTAGACATTTAGACATGGGGATTACACATATAGACATGGGGATTAAACATGGGGATTAGACATATAGACATGGGGATTACACATAGAGACATGGGGATTAGACATGCGGATTAGACATATAGACATGGGGATTAGACATAGACATGGGGAATAGATATATAGACATGGGGATTACACATTTAGACATAGGGATTAGACATGGGGATTAGACATATAGACATGGGGATTAGATATATAGACATGGGGATTAGACATATAGACATGGGGATTAGACATAGACATGGGGAATAGATATATAGACATGGGGATTACACATTTAGACATAGGGATTAGACATGGGGATTAGACATATAGACATGGGGATTAGATATATAGACATGGGGATTAGACATATAGACATGGGGATTAGACATATAGACATGGGGATTAGACATATAGACATGGGGATTAGACATATAGACATGGGGATTAGACATATAGACATGGGGATTAGACATAGACATGGGGAATAGATATATAGACATGGGGATTACACATTTAGACATAGGGATTAGACATGGGGATTAGACATATAGACATGGGGATTAGATATATAGACATGGGGATTAGACATATAGACATGGGGATTACACATATAGACATGGGGATTAAACATGCGGATTAGACATATAGACATGGGGATTACACATAGAGACATGGGGATTAGACATATAGACATGGGGATTACACATAGAGACATGGGGATTAGACATATAGACATGGGGATTAGACATATAGACATGGGGATTAGACATGCGGATTAGACATATAGACATGGGGATTAGACATATAGACATGGGGATTACACATATAGACATGGGGATTAAACATGGGGATTAGACATATAGACATGGGGATTAGACATATAGACATGGGGATTAGACATGCGGATTAGACATATAGACATGGGGATTAGACATATAGACATGCGGATTAGACATATAGACATGGGGAATAGATATATAGACATGGGGATTAGACATATAGACATGGGCATTAGATATATAGACATGGGGATTAGACATATAGACATGGGGATTAGACATATAGACATGGGGATTAGACATAGACATTTGACATATAGACATGGGGATTAGACATATAGACATGGGGATTAGACATATAGCACAGTCCTTCTGCTGAACGCTCACAGAGTTAATTTCAGCATCAACCCAGTCACACACACACACACACACACACAGACACACACACACACACACACACACACACACACACACACACACACACACACACACACACACACACACACACACACACACACACACACACACACACACACACACACACACACACACACACAGAGGCTTGTGTCCTACATGGCTCCCTATTCCATACACAGGGCTCTGGTCTATAGTAGGGTACTATATAGGGAATAGGGTGCCATATGGCTCTGGTCTAAAGTAGTGCACTATATAGGGAATAGGGTTCCATTTCAGATTTTCCTCCATCAATACAGCATCCCGAGGAAACATTGTGGCTCACTCAGATCCCCCCAGTGCTTCCCTACACTACCTGTGAAGTGAATCATTACGATACAGTCACATCGAGGACGAGAACACAAAGAGAAGAGAAAAACATGTAGAATGACAGTAGTTATCGTACCCTCCTTTAAAACAGATGAACGAATTATGAAAACAATGACTTAAAAATAAAACTGCCAGTGGAATATCAAATCCTCTTCTTTTACATTTGTCAAACCTTTTTAATATACCAACGTGGCAGGTAGGTATTGTAGCCGTCAGGTAGGTATTATAGCCGTCAGGTAGGTATTGTAGCCGTCAGGTAGGTATTGTAGCCGTCAGGTAGGTATTGTAGCGGTCAGGTAGGTATTGTAGCCGTCAGGTAGGTATTGTAGCCGTCAGGTAGGTATTGTAGCCGTCAGGTAGGTATTGTAGCCGTCAGGTAGGTATTGTAGCCGTCAGGTAGGTATTGTAGCCGTCAGGTAGGTATTGTAGCCGTCAGGTAGGTATTGTAGCCGTCAGGTAGGTATTGTAGCCGTCAGGTAGGTATTGTAGCCGTCAGGTAGGTATTGTAGCCGTCAGGTAGGCATTGTAGCCGTCAGGTAGGTATTGTAGCCGTCAGGTAGGTATTGTAGCCGTCAGGTAGGTATTGTAGCCGTCAGGTAGGTATTGTAGCCGTCAGGTAGGTATTGTAGCCGTCAGGTAGGTATTGTAGCCGTCAGGTAGGCATTGTAGCCGTCAGGTAGGTATTGTAGCCGTCAGGTAGGCATTGTAGCCGTCAGGTAGGCATTGTAGCCGTCAGGTAGGTATTGTAGCGGTCAGGTAGGTATTGTAGCCGTCAGGTAGGTATTGTAGCCGTCAGGTAGGTATTGTAGCCGTCAGGTAGGCATTGTAGCCGTCAGGTAGGTATTGTAGCCGTCAGGTAGGTATTGTAGCCGTCAGGTAGGTATTGTAGCCGTCAGGTAGGTATTGTAGCCGTCAGGTAGGTATTGTAGCCGTCAGGTAGGTATTGTAGCCGTCAGGTAGGCATTGTAGCCGTCAGGTAGGTATTGTAGCCGTCAGGTAGGTATTGTAGCCGTCAGGTAGGTATTGTAGCCGTCAGGTAGGTATTGTAGCCGTCAGGTAGGTATTGTAGCCGTCAGGTAGGTATTGTAGCGGTCAGGTAGGTATTGTAGCCGTCAGGTAGGTATTGTAGCCGTCAGGTAGGTATTGTAGCCGTCAGGTAGGTATTGTAGCCGTCAGGTAGGTATTGTAGCCGTCAGGTAGGTATTGTAGCCGTCAGGTAGGTATTGTAGCCGTCAGGTAGGTATTGTAGCCGTCAGGTAGGTATTGTAGCCGTCAGGTAGGTATTGTAGCCGTCAGGTAGGTATTGTAGCCGTCAGGTAGGTATTGTAGCCGTCAGGTAGGTATTGTAGCCGTCAGGTAGGTATTGTAGCCGTCAGGTAGGTATTGTAGCCGTCAGGTAGGTATTGTAGCCGTCAGGTAGGCATTGTAGCCGTCAGGTAGGTATTGTAGCCGTCAGGTAGGTATTGTAGCCGTCAGGTAGGCATTGTAGCCGTCAGGTAGGCATTGTAGCCGTCAGGTAGGCATTGTAGCCGTCAGGTAGGTATTGTAGCCGTCAGGTAGGTATTGTAGCCGTCAGGTAGGTATTGTAGCCGTCAGGTAGGTATTGTAGCCGTCAGGTAGGTATTGTAGCCGTCAGGTAGGTATTGTAGCCGTCAGGTAGGTATTGTAGCCGTCAGGTAGGCATTGTAGCCGTCAGGTAGGCATTGTAGCCGTCAGGTAGGCATTGTAGCCGTCAGGTAGGCATTGTAGTCGTCAGGTAGGTATTGTAGCCGTCAGGTAGGTATTGTAGCTGTCAGGTAGGTATTGTAGCCGTCAGGTAGGTATTGTAGCCGTCAGGTAGGTATTGTAGCCGTCAGGTAGGTATTGTAGCCGTCAGGTAGGTATTGTAGCCGTCAGGTAGGTATTGTAGCCGTCAGGTAGGTATTGTAGCCGTCAGGTAGGAATTGTAGCCGTCAGGTAGGTATTGTAGCCGTCAGGTAGGAATTGTAGCCGTCAGGTAGGTATTGTAGCCGTCAGGTAGGAATTGTAGCCGTCAGGTAGGAATTGTAGCCGTCAGGTAGGTATTGTAGCCGTCAGGTAGGAATTGTAGCCGTCAGGTAGGTATTGTAGCCGTCAGGTAGGTATTGTAGCCGTCAGGTAGGTATTGTAGCCGTCAGGTAGGTATTGTAGCCGTCAGGTAGGTATTGTAGCCGTCAGGTAGGTATTGTAGCCGTCAGGTAGGTATTGTAGCCGTCAGGTAGGTATTGTAGCCGTCAGGTAGGTATTGTAGCCGTCAGGTAGGTATTGTAGCCGTCAGGTAGGTATTGTAGCCGTCAGGTAGGTATTGTAGCCGTCAGGTAGGTATTGTAGCCGTCAGGTAGGTATTGTAGCCGTCAGGTAGGTATTGTAGCCGTCAGGTAGGTATTGTAGCCGTCAGGTAGGTATTGTAGCCGTCAGGTAGGTATTGTAGCCGTCAGGTAGGTATTACAGCCGTCAAGTAGGTATTGCAGCCGTCAGGTAGGTATTGTAGCCGTCAGGTAGGTATTGTAGCCGTCAGGTAGGTATTGTAGCCGTCAGGTAGGTATTGTAGCCGTCAGGTAGGTATTGTAGCCGTCAGGTAGGTATTGTAGCCGTCACGTAGGTATTGTAGCCGTCAGGTAGGTATTGTAGCCGTCAGGTAGGTATTGTAGCCGTCAGGTAGGTATTGTAGCCGTCAGGTAGGTATTGTAGCCGTCAGGTAGGTATTGTAGCCGTCAGGTAGGTATTGTAGCCGTCAGGTAGGTATTGTAGCCGTCAGGTAGGTATTGTAGCCGTCAGGTAGGTATTGTAGCCGTCAGGTAGGTATTGTAGCCGTCAGGTAGGTATTGTAGCCGTCAGGTAGGTATTGTAGCCGTCAGGTAGGTATTGTAGCCGTCAGGTAGGTATTGTAGCCGTCAGGTAGGTATTGCAGCCGTCAGGTAGGTATTGCAGCCGTCAGGTAGGTATTGTAGCCGTCAGGTAGGTATTGTAGCCGTCAGGTAGGTATTGTAGCCGTCAGGTAGGTATTGTAGCCGTCAGGTAGGTATTGTAGCCGTCAGGTAGGTATTGTAGCCGTCAGGTAGGTATTACAGCCGTCAAGTAGGTATTGTAGCCGTCAGGTAGGTATTGTAGCCGTCAGGTAGGTATTACAGCCGTCAAGTAGGTATTGTAGCCGTCAGGTAGGTATTGTAGCCGTCAGGTAGGTATTGTAGCCGTCAGGTAGGTATTGTAGCCGTCAGGTAGGTATTGTAGCCGTCAGGTAGGTATTGTAGCCGTCAGGTAGGTATTGTAGCCGTCAGGTAGGTATTACAGCCGTCAAGTAGGTATTGTAGCCGTCAGGTAGGTATTGTAGCCGTCAGGTAGGTATTACAGCCGTCAAGTAGGTATTGTAGCCGTCAGGTAGGTATTGTAGCCGTCAGGTAGGTATTGTAGCCGTCAGGTAGGTATTGTAGCCGTCAGGTAGGTATTACAGCCGTCAAGTAGGTATTGTAGCCGTCAGGTAGGTATTGTAGCCGTCAGGTAGGTATTACAGCCGTCAAGTAGGTATTGTAGCCGTCAGGTAGGTATTGTAGCCGTCAGGTAGGTATTGTAGCCGTCAGGTAGGTATTACAGCCGTCAGGTAGGTATTACAGCCGTCAGGTAGGTATTGTAGCCGTCAGGTAGGTATTATGGGAAGGGTTAGCTAACTTAGTTGGAAAGTTGCTAATTAGATAAAATGCTAGGTATTGTAGCCGTCAGGTAGGTATTATGGGAAGGGTTAGCTAACTTAGTTGGAAAGTTGCTAATTAGATAAAATGCTAGGTAATTGTAGCCGTCAGGTAGGTATTGTAGCCGTCAGGTAGGTATTGTAGCCGTCAGGTAGGTATTGTAGCATGTAGGATCACTTTGAGAGAACACAGAAACATTGCATCATGTCCTCTCACATTTAGCAGATCAACCTTGGGTAGAAAATGTAAAAAAAAAAAAAATATAATAATAATTTTAAAAAAGTAGTCAAATGATTTTTGGAAGTCTAGAGATTGGAGACATAACACCACAGAACATTGAGTGGACTGTACACTGACGTCTTGTGATATGATTACATGTGTTCCTGTGTTGTTTGTGTTTAAGCTTGTGTCTTTCATTAGGATATTCCCAACCTGGTCTCTGTACATTTCGTATTATTCTGTACGTAAATTTGATACACTCCTTGTTGTATGTTACTTTTCGTGTGGTATGTATTAATTTGTGGATATTCATCACCCATTTCGTGCGATATGTTACAAATTACATTTTGTATTATTTGTTACGAATTTGCAAAACCTACAATATGATAAGGATTTGCAAAATGTATGATATGTTACGAATTCTAGCTAGGTGGCTAACATTAGGTAGCTCGCTAACGTCAGCTACGCTAGGGGTTAGGGTTAAGTTTAGGAGTTAGGTTAAGGGAAGAGTTAGCTAAAAGGGTTAAGGTTATGGGAAGGGTTAGCTAACTTAGTTGGAAAGTTGCTAATTAGATAAAATGCTAAAGATGTCCATGATGAGATTCTAAATCGCAACCTTTGATTTGCTAGATGTTCTTGTTATGCACCGACCCATCCAATCCCCCCTTTTCATTTTTGACCTGACTAACCATCTGTCTTATGTAGCCATACCAAACATAACATACTAAATGGAGTGTCTTGGATTTTACGTACAGAATAATACGAAATGCAACTGAGACCAGGTTGCATTCCCTTGTGTCTGCATAAAGCTATATAGCCATTGTTCATATGTGTTTCATATGTGTGCTAGGGAAGGTTGGATCACTGTTGACCACGGTCTACAATGACTGGTCACACTCACACCTAAGAACTGCTCTCTCTCCCTTCATACAGCTGTCACCTAGAAACAAGGTCTCCTTTTGCTCAAAGATTATTGTCCCTCTCTGCATCCCCAAAAAACTGTCTCCCTCCCTGTCCTGACCAGTACCCAATGGACCATTCTTCTCTTGAGAATTCCATGGGGATCTTACCCATTGCTCATTCAGTTTATCTACAATACTGACATCATTGGCTTGGCTTCAGAAGGAGCCAATCAGAGCGATTGATTCACCCAGAGGGTTGTCTTCCTGTCTGAGGTCCAATGATTCTCTCTCCCTCTCTCCCAACCTCCCTGCTGTTATGCCAATCCGATGATAAGTTGATGAGGGGGAAGATATCCAGAAACAGCTGCTCCCTGGTAGTCAATACATCAATGTGGATTTCACAAAACATATTTTATAAAGTAATAGCCATAACTATCTGATATTATAATACCTGTAAATGGAAAACAAAGTCTATATTCAATCGAAACATCAGTGTTGATAGATAGAAAGCCTGAGAACTCAATAATATTAGTTGTATCTATTACTTTTAAAGACCTGAATTCTTCCTATAAAAATGATAATTTTTCTGTACAGTACTAGAGTATGAACAAAGGCATATGACTGGCCACCTCATGAATAAAACATATTTAAACAACAGTGACGGCAAGAAATCCTGGTCTTGCTTCTTGATTTTGGTTTAGAAAAAAATAGAATAATTCTTAACATTAATAAAAATATAAAATACTTTGTATTTGTTAATGGCTATTGGAAATAAATAAATAAATAAAATCTTAAATCTTTCCATAATTGTTCAGATTTTTTTTTTTTTTGTGAATTGTAAAATGCCCTCATGGTTCATTTGGATTCGTCTCTCTCCAAAGCAGAATCGATTTAGAGTTCTATTGCCGTGGGGGAATGGTTAGGATGACTGACAACACATCGCCAGCCACACCAATATGTAAGGAATAATCAACGAGGGGCTATGCTCTCTATGGGAAATAATGAAAGACGTGAAAAGGTATGTTCTGGAGTGAAATTGACCTTTCCAGAGAACGCATGGAGCCCCAAGTTCATCATCCCTTTCATATCCCTTATCCCTTTTATACCATTTAAATGTAGCTGAAGTAGCACCTTGTTTAACATCCATTGAAGTAGCCAGCAAGTTTACTAGAGAGCCACAGTAGTTGCCGTGGTAACCAAGCAGACAGACTTAGCTAGTTTAGCTAACCAAACAAATCAGTCCTAGCTCGCCATTATGAAAACTGAATTCAACAATGCCAATAACGTTTTAAATTCGACGTTTGCTTTCAAAAGCAGCTTAAACAGAGAACAAGTAAGAATGAACTATAGCCATTGAATTCTTACAGTGTAAATATACCGTGCGTTATAGGGAAATCATGCACGGTCTAGAATGCCCTTCAAGCCAATCAGAAACAAGTATTCAACAGTACTGTGTTATAATTAGCTTCTTATGGCTGCAGGGGCAGTATTGAGTAGCTTGGATGAAAGGTGCCCAGAGTAAACGGCCTGCTCCTCAGTCCCAGTTGCTAGTATATGCATATTATTATTAGTATTAGTTATTGAAGATTTATGATAAAAACATCTTAAAGATTGATTCTATACTTAGTTTGAAATGTTTCTACGACCTGAAATATAAGTTTTTCAAGTTTTTGTCCTACGTTATGCTGGACCTGCACAAGCGTTTGGATTTGTGTACTAAACGCCATAACAAAAGTAGCTACTTGGACAGAAATCATGGACATTATCGAACAAATCAAACATTTATTGTGGAACTAGGATTCCTGGGAGTGCATTCTGATGAAGATCATCAAAGGTAAGGGAATATTTATAATGTTATTTCTGGTTTCTCATGATTCCAACATGGCGGATATTTTTTTTTTCTTCTAGGGGCCGTTCTCAGATTAATTGCATGGTTTGCTTTTTCCGTAAAGTTGTTTTGAAATCTGACACAGCGGTTGCATTAAGGAGAGGTATATCTATATTTCCATGTCTAACAATTGTATTTTCATTAGTATTTCTGTAAATTGATGTGGCTCTCTGCAAAATCACCGGATGTTTTTGGAACTACTGAATATAACGCGCCAATGTATACTGAGATTTTTTTAATATAAATATGAACTTTATCAAACAAAACATACATGTATTGTGTAACATGAAGTCCTATGAGTGTCATATGATGAAGAACATCAAAGGTTAGTGATTAATTTGATCTCTATTTGTGCTTTTTGTGACTCTTCTCTTTGACTGGAAAAATGGCTGTGTTTTTCTGTGAGTTGGTGGTGCTTTCGCTGTAAAGCCTATTTGAAATCGGACACTGTGGTGGAATTAACAAAACAAGATTACCTTTAAAACGGTATAAGATACCTGTATGTTTGAGGAATTTGAATTATGAGATTTCTGTTGTTTTGAATTTGGCACTTTCACTGGCTGTTGTCATATCGATCCCGTTAACGGGATTGCAGCCATAAGAAGTTTTAAGCGATAAGGCCCGAAGGGGTGTGGTATATGACCAATATACCACGGCTACGGGTTGTTCTTATGCACAACGCAAAGTGGAGTGCCTGAATAAAGCCCTTATTAGCCGTGGTATATTGGCCACATACCACAAACCCCCGAGGTGCCTTATTGATATTATAAACTGGTTACCAACGTAATTAGAGCAGTAAAAATAAATGTTGTGTCATACCACAAGGGGAACGTCAAACCCGTGGTGACCTCACAACGGCAGTCAAGCACCCAAGGTAACTGGCTAAAGTTGGCTAGCTTGCTTAGCTACTTCAAGACACAAATGAGAGAACAGCTCACTCTGACCATTTTACTCGCCCTAGCAAAGCTGGTGAGGCTGTTTTTTTTGTCATCCAGAGCGTTGGTGACTGTAACTAAAGTTGGCTAGCTTGCTAGCTACTTCAAGACACAAATGAGAGAACAGCTCACTGACCATTTTACTCCCCCTGACTGTAACTGTGCTGCTGGCAATAATTTAATTACGTTTTTTTGGCCAACGTTTACCGGCAACGGCCATATTCACCACGTGTTGAGCGTTGTTAAATACATCAGTTATTTGGCGCTCTGGTCCACTCAGACTATAATTTATGAACTCACCCTAAACTGAAAAAGCTCCTCCTCCTCTTCCTCCTTCTCATCCTCCTATCTGTAGGTCTACCATTCAGATCTATGTGGATTTCTCAAACTCAGTGCTAGTTTTAATATTATAAACTCAGCCAAGTGCCATGCTAAAGCAATATATATATATATATTTCAGCAGAAAATTGGAATAAACAGCAACATAAAAACAGATATTTTCATTCAGTGAAAAAAAGAAAGCAGGGAAAGTACAAGTTTGTGTTTTAAAGTTTGAATGAAATCGTTCAGGGTTAAAACGTAACCCTGTACAGTCCAAGACACAAGAGCAATACAACAAATAGATGTTTTGAATGATCAGATGATCGGGATGATAATAATAATAAACTAGAAATACTACAGACCCACCGGTTCTGATGATACTACAGACCCACTGGTTCTGATGATACTACAGACCCACTGGTTCTGATGGTACTACAGACCCACCGGTTCTGATGGTACTACAGACCCACTGGTTCTGATGGTACTACAGACCCACTGGTTCTGATGATACTACAGACCCACTGGTTCTGATGGTACTACAGACCCACCGGTTCTGATGGTACTACAGACCCACCGGTTCTGATGGTACTACAGACCCACCGGTTCTGATGGTGCTACAGACCTACCGGTTCTGATGATACTACAGACCTACCGGTTCTGATGGTACTACAGACCCACTGGTTCTGATGATACTACAGACCCACTGGTTCTGATGATACTACAGACCCACTGGTTCTGATGGTACTACAGACCCACCGGTTCTGATGGTACTACAGACCCACTGGTTCTGATGGTACTACAGACCCACTGGTTCTGATGATACTACAGACCCACCGGTTCTGATGGTACTACAGACCCACCGGTTCTGATGGTGCTACAGACCTAACGGTTCTGATGGTACTACAGACCCACTGGTTCTGATGAAACTACAGACCCACCACCCACGAGGGAAAATAAAAGCACACATTTATTGATGACACTATTTAGCAGCTTGGATGCACTGATAGATTGATAGATAAAAGCTCTGACAATACAAATATACTGTACTTGAGTTTTTCTCTGTGATATTTTGTCATTGGTTGCTTCCAACACGGTAGTACCCTATTCCTTACAAAGCCCACTATAAAGCCCACTACAAAGCCCACTACAAAGCCCACTAGTTTTGACCAAAACCCTATGGGACTCTGGTCAAAAGTAGTGCCCTACATAGGGAAACAAGGTGCTACTTGGGATGTACCATTGTTGACATTGTCCAAAGGAAGAGCTACGGTAGCATATGCAAGAATCAATGACTAACATATCTATCAGGTTGATAAATCAACTTGTTATTAAGTCAGATCCTCCCCACTGCCCAAATAGAATGCATCTAGGATTATCTTAACTAATTTAACTGTAGGCCTACTTTTACTGTTTTTAGAGAATTTAAATCCGCGAAAGCTACATTCAGAAGTACATTATTATTATTAGTGTGATTTTGTTTTGATGGAATTAAAGAAGTGGAAAAGGGTGTTGTTTTTCAACCAGCCTAATGATTTTATTCTTTCTATAAACCTATATTGCTTGCTGATATAAATGCTTATTTATTATGTTTAGGCGAGTAGCTGAAGCATTTGCCAGTTGTCCTCACTAACTACAGATTTAGGCAATTTATAGTTGTGTACTCGAGAGGAAGAAACGTTGTTTTTTTTTAATATATATATATCCTTCTTTCTAACATAAATAATTATAAAAATAATCATATTCTGGTCATTTAGCCTAAGGTTTTTTTAATAATGACAAACCAATTGTAATGAAAACTTAAAACAATAATGTTAATGACATTAAAGTTCACACACATAAATCTCATCATTAACGCCAAAAACATGACATAGTTGTCGTGGTTTTTATACACATTGCATTTCCACGAAACGTCGTGATATGTTTGTCATAGGTCGCTACGTTGCAACACTCTGGCGACGTCCCAAATGGCATCCTATGCCCTACGTAGTGCACTTCTCTATATAGGGAAAGAGTTGTGGCACTATACAGTTTAAGGTAAAAGGGTGCCATTTGGGATACAACACTCTGTCTGAGGTCTGTCAATGTATTTACTTCCATTCTCCTCACATTGGAAATATTTGTACAAACATGGATTTCTTCTGTCTCTTCTTCTGTGCATTGCCTTTGTTGTCATATTATGTACAGTGGAACGCTTTCAGCCAAGTACTTAATATGTATATATATTTCTTTTTAAATGCATGCTTTTTAAAGATAAATCCCTCCGTGCATTTTGTTGCTAGAATAAAAAGGAACACGGTTGAAATATACATCAGGATCAAAAAAATGTCCTCATACTTGGATAAATGATCTCTGTCCGTATGAGTTTCTCATTTTGAGCCCCACATGTCATGCCATGCAAATATCTCTTCCACTATTTCACGATCTGTGTTCTCTTTTTCCAATATCTCCTCATTCATCTTCAGTCTTTTTCAGCAGGTCAAGGGTCAGGTTAATTAAACGTAGTTCCAGTGGGTTACATGCTGGTTTCACAGGTCGGGGACATACTGCCGTCCCCGGGCATCAGGTGAATCTCTGGTGTAAACATGTGGTTCTCTGCTTTGTCGTGTCCACTTTGGTTGCTGTCGACCTTGCCCTCCCCACCTGCCCCTCCTCCCACCACCACCACCACATCCTGGGTGCAGTTCCCAGCCGGTGCCACCCCTGCCGTTCCCGCCACTTCCATCTGATTCTTCTCCTCGTTGGACGAACCTTGACCTTCCTCATCCCCTGGCGGGGTGTCCACCACCAGCCCCCTGTCGCGGGACAGGCTGGTCTCGTCTTCTGTGCCCAGGATGACGGCCTTTGTGCTGGGGAAGAGCAGCGAGGTCTCCCTCTCTGGGGATTCATTCTCCAGGAAGCTGAAGCTGATGTCATGGGGAGAGGTGGTGCTGGGTGGTGTCGGGGGGTGCTCGTTGGATGGGCCTTTGATGAAGCTCTCCTTTAGCTCTTTGGTCCCCTTGACGACAGGGTTGATGCCGTCTCTCAGGGTGCTACGGATGTTCTCCACGTCGTCTCTCGGGAACTGTGTGCAGCCATCTTGGTTGTAGGGGACAAACTCATACATGCTGTTTTTGAGGGAGGCGGCGTCCTGGAGGCTTTGGACATCGTTGACCCTCGATTCTCGGAGGAGGTCGAGAGACGGAGGGAACTTTCTTCCGTATCCAGAGCCCTCCCCGAACTCAGCCCTGCAGCTGGCGAAGCTGTGCATGCTCGACAGGCTGCGTACTGCTTCGCTTTCCTTCAGTAGGGGCTCTGTCGAGGAAGAGGGTGGGACTTCCTGCCTCTCCAGCTCCACTTCCTGTGGGGGCCGGGCCGGGGAGGGCGGGGACCCTGGGTGCTGTTGCCGCGAAGATACAGAGGTTGCCGTGGTGGCGGAGGTGCTCATAGTGCTCACAGAGCAGGAAGTGTTGAGGTTGGTAAAGGACTGAGACCTGGTCAGCTGGTTGAACATGATCTCTAGGTTCTGAGCGTTAAGAAGCTGAGAGGTACTGCCTCTGAATTCTGGGATACGGCCTTTATACTGAAAGCTACTGAGGGGCCTCCGCTCGGGGCTACCGCTGGTGGTGATTGTGATGCGGTGGGTGGACCCCAGGAGGACGGACTCGGGGTACTTCTTATCCAAAGACCTCAGGCTGATGTCGGAGGCAGTGTATTTGTGCGTGCCGGCCCAGCTGGGAGACAGCTGGTTGTCCTCTCCTCCTTTCTCCACGACTACATCCATCAGCTCCATACTCCGGGCGAACGCATCCTTCAAGTTCATGGAGATGATACTACCGTTCCTCTTGGCCCTCTCCAGGGCCTCCCGCCTCTTTATGGCCTTCTCCTGCCTCTTCTGCTCCTTGTAGAACTCAGAGAAGTTGTTGACTATAATGGGGATGGGCAGAGCGATGACCAACACCCCGGCGATACAGCAGAGACCCCCGACTATCTTACCCAACAGAGTCTGAGGGTAGATGTCACCGTAACCCACCGTAGTCATAGTGATAGTGGCCCACCAGAAGGAGGCGGGGATGCTGGTAAACTTGGTGGCGTCTTCGTCCTTCTCGGCGAAGAAGACGAGGCTGGAGAAGATCATAATGCCCATGGCCAGGAAGAGGATGAGCAGGCCCAGCTCGTTGTAACTCCGTCTCAGGGTGAAGCCTAGATTACATTACATTACATTAGAAAAACTTGAATGTCATCAATGAGGCAAACGCCAGTGTTTCTTCATCCTGGTTCTGTGGACCTAAACTTAAATTTTTCCCCCCTTGCACTACACACCTGATTCCATGAATCAACTGAGCTGCGTAGTGCTCGGGGAAAAACTCAAATGTGGACCACTTTGGGTCCCCAGGACCAGGATTATGATACACTGGGCTAAACAACATGCATACAGACCTAGAGACTGCAGCCCTGTGGAATGCCTGGCCAGCTTCAGAATCCTCAATATTCTCATGATCCGGAATATCTGCACCACACGCCGAACGTTCTGGAACTGTAGAACACTCTTGTTGGATTCCGTAAGGAAGATGGTGACATAATAAGGGAGGATGGCCAGCAGGTCGATGACGTTCAGGGGACCTTTGAGACGGAGGGAGAGAAAGAGAGGGACAGCGACTTTTGACTTTTTTGTCTTTATTTCATTAAAACCTCACCACCCCTTAAAAACAAAACACCCCAAAAATCTCTTGTACTGCAGTACTGCCTACATGTACAATACTCACCTTGCCCTCTACACCACGATGCAAAAACACCACCACACATCACAATAACCAAATCCTCACCACTTCTACAACCGTATATTCAACCCATCTTCCCCCCAACACACCATATCTCCTGAAACATCTCCACACTTTTCATCATTTATAGAACTCAAATTCCACCCTAAGGCGTGCAGAAACCATCCCATTAAATATAGTATAGGTTCTGTTATCCCCCCACCTTTGACCCTGTTCCTCCTTGTTAGCCAGATTGCCAACAGAAAATTCAACGACACACATTTGGCCTTTTCCTTATTCTAATACCTGTACCCCAATTATAAACATCCCAACAGTAAAACCCACCCTCAGCCTCTCACACAGACATTCCAACAGAGACATTAAAGGCATTAACCTGGTGCACAGAGAAAACACATGAATCACAGTTTCTTTCATTTTACAGAAAAGACACCCCTGCCCGACTCCCGGTTCAACCCGTACCAACCAGCTGTTAGTGGCAAGGGCTCCATGTAGAACCCTCTACTGGAGGTCCCCTGTCCTCTTTGGTACTAGGGGTTTGTAGAGCTAAAACCCACCATACTCTCCACCCCACATACCCTCTGCCACTGATGTGCCTTCACTCCTGTTAGGCTCCTAATGTTCCTAACCTTAATGCAGAGGTTGTAGAGGGCTTTACCTCCCACCACCTCAAACTCCCCCAGGAGGGTTAAATTCTAACAAGTCCTGAGCACACATAGGTTCACACATTTCTGCCCTATACAACTCCACAGTTCATTCCTGCATCTCCCCCACCACAGAGGTCACCCGCCGTTCAGACAGCCGAAGACGACCCTTTGGCTTCACGGCTCGGTCTTTCCAAACCAAAGAAGAAGGAGCTGGGAGCATCCATCTCCTTGAGCATGGAGAACCTGGCTCTTACAAGTGCTCCCTTTGCTTTAACCTGGAAAAAACTGCCCAGGTCCCTACGTAAATTCAGCTAAATTAGCCTGGAGGCCTACAAATAAGAAGTGGGAGAAAAGCCAGCAGAGAAAGAGACCAATAGCAAAGCTCAAAAAGCCCCAGTGTCAGAAAGAAAATATACATCTAAACAGCGTCTGAAGGTAAACATTTACACACTGTTGTGATCCACTTCCTCAACCTAAACTGTTTCCTGTTGTGACCCACTTCCTCAACCTAAACCGTTTCCTGTTGTGACCCACTTCCTCAACCTAAACCGTTTCCTGTTGTGACCCACTTCCTCAACCTAAACCGTTTCCTGTTGTGACCCACTTCCTCAACCTAAACCGTTTCCTGTTGTGACCCACTTCCTCAACCTAAATCATTTCCTGTTGTGACCCACTTCCTAAACCGTTTCCTGGGTGAGAGGACACCATGACCCTCGATTTTTATAGCATGTTGTATTGATCTTACAAACTTTCTCTCAGATCACAAAAAAAAAGCCTAGAGATTAACATTTTTCCCATTGGTCTCATTCAGGAACCTTGTCAGTACCCTCACCGTGGACTTTGACCCCTCTAGTGGTTAGAGCGTTGGACTAGTAACCGGAAGGTTGCAAGTTCAAACCCCCGAGCTGACAAGGAACAAATCTGTCGTTCTGCCCCTGAACAGGCAGTTAACCCACTGTTTCTAGGCTGTCATTGAAAATAAGAATTTGTTCTTAACTGACTTGCCTAGTTAAATAAAGGTAAAAAATATATATATATTTTTTAACCACCCCAGCCCCTCCCCTCCCTACTCCTTTCTTCTCCCCCTTCTTCCTCTAGACACCCTCCTCCTCCCCCCCTGGTCTCTTCCCCTTCCCCACTGTACTCTCCTCATGCACCATCCATCTATAACCTGACTAGACTCCCTCCTCCTCCCCCCCTGGTCTCTTCCCCTTCCCCACTGTACTCTCCTCATCCACTAGCAAAACCTGACTAGACTCCCTCCTCCTCCCCCCCTGGTCTCTTCCCCTTCCCCACTGTACTCTCCTCATGCACCATCCATCTATAACCTGACTAGACTCCCTCCTCCTCCCCCCTGGTCTCTTACCCTTCCCCACTGTACTCTCCTCATCTACTAGCAAAACCTGACTAGACCCAGCCTCATCTACACCACCATCTATAACCTGACTAGACCCATCCTCATCTACACCACCATCTATAACCTGACTAGACCCAGCCTCATCTACACCACCCAGCCTCTGCTGCCTGCGTCTCATGGCCCCCTGCACATTGACCTCGATTTCCCCCACTGGCGCTTGTGCCCTCACCTAGTCTATGTCCTTTATGTGGGCACACAAAGCTCTTATGCCCCAAACCCCCACACTCAAAGCACCATAGACTATCTTTGCTGGCAAACCCTGTATAGAGCCCCTCCCCATGCCTCACATTAAAATGCTAATTTAACTGTTGCTCATTGTTATTCAGAAACATGAACACTTGCCTCTGGAACGAATAAAACATGCTTAACAGCATCTGCCCGAAAACCTGCCGACAGTACACGAAAACCGATAGCAAATTTACCAAAACGACTCAGCTCTTTCCTGATTTGATCATCTGTAATGGACGGAGGTAAATGTGCGACTACCACCCTGGTCGAAGGAGTCGAAAGAGGAGAAATTGGCACCAACACACCACTTACAAATATTCCACTAGCAATGAGCCTACCCACCAAATGTGCTCTTTTCATGAACACAACCACAGCTTTGTTCATTCTGGAAGCAGAATGTATAAACTCAGCTCCTACCTGTTCACCGACCGCGAGCAGAACCTCCTCCACCTCTCAGGAACACACCTGAATCCATGCCATATCCACAACGTCTCCTCCGCACTAGGCTGAGAAGCCATCGCGCATACCATACCTTCCAAACCCCAGGAAACTAAAACTCTGTCCTCTTCCACCCTAACTTTGTAAAACAAAACAGTGGGTACTGCTAAAATAACACTAACCATAGAAAATAAAATTTGAAAGAAAAGACCAAGGAGAGAACCAAGAAAATAAGTTAGGACATGAAACACTCAAACTCCAAAAAACTCCCAGCATGCACTGATAAAGAGAGAGAGAGCGAGAGAGAGAGAGAGAGAGAGAGAAAGATGGAGGTGGAGAGAGAAAGAGGGAGAGAGATAAAGATAGAGAGAGATGGGGAGAGATAAATAAGGAGGGAGAGAGAGAGAAAGATGGAGGGAGGGAGGGAGGTGGAAAGAGAGAGAGAGAAGGAGAGAGAGAGATAAAGATGGAGAGAGGGGGAGAGATAAATGAGGGAGAGAGAGGGAGAGAAAGAAAGAGAGGGAGAAAGAAAGAGAGAGAGAGAGAGAGACAGATGGAGTTTGAGAGAGAGAGAGAGAGAGAGAGAGAGAGAGAGAGACAGATGGAGATGGAGAGAGAGAGAGACAGCGATGGAGATGAGAGCGAGAGAGAGAGAGAAAGAGGGAGAGAGAGATAAAGATAGAGAGAGATGGGGAGAGATAAATAAGGAGGGAGAGAGAGATAAAGATAGAGAGAGATGGGGAGAGATAAATAAGGAGGGAGAGAGAGATAAAGATGGAGAGAGGGGGAGAGATAAATGAGGGAGAGCGAGGGAGAGAAAGAAAGAGAGGGAGAGAATCAGAGAGAGTTTTTCTTAAATGTTTTTAACAAGACGTTGCATAAGTGTCAGCAACATAATAATATATGATCAATGAAACCAAATCATCATCATCCATCTTGCAGTGGATCAGAACCAGTTTAGTTGAAAGGCAGGTCTGGCCTATATGACCTGGTCGCAGATCAGTTTGTACTATCAAACATGATAATGAGTTGACAAGCACAAATAGATCACAAATAGATCTGGGACCAGGCGTATATATCTACCTTTGAAGAACTTCCATTTGTCGGGTGAAGAGAGGAAGCGTAGGAGGTACTCCATGGTAAACCACGCGATGCAGATGGCTTCCACATGGGCCAGCTGGGGGTTGTCGTTGGCCTGGCCGAACTCATCTAGCACCTGGAGCTCTGGTAGGGTGTTGAGGGACAAGGCGATAGTGGAGAGAATTATGAACAGGATAGACAGGATGGCCAGGATCTGGAGGAAGGAGAGAGAGAGAGGGAGAGGGAGGGAGAGAGAGAGAGAGGGAGGGAGAGAGAGAGAGGGAGGGAGAGAGAGAGAGAGAGAGAGGGAGGGAGAGAGAGAGGGAGGGAGAGAGAGAGGGAGGGAGGGCATGGGGAAAGAGAAAGAGAGAGCGAGGAAAGAGAGAGAGAGGGGGGGCAGGGAGGGAGGGAAGGATGGGGAGAGGGAGGGAGGGAGGGAGGGAGAGAGAGAGAGAGTGAGGGAGGGTGGGAGGGAGGGAGAGTGAGAGAGAAAGAGAGGGTGGGAGGGAGGGAGACATTCAATGCAAACCCTCAAACCCAAAAAGTCCTGTGGTGTTGACGGTATCCTCAATGAAATGATAAAATGCACAGAACACAAATTCCAATTGGCTATACTTAAACTCTAACGCGCCTGTAATCAGTTGCTCCCGATACCACTTGGGTACACTGCAGCATCCACCGAGAGGCTCTTGCTGCCAAGGGAATGCCTGACAGCTTAGAAAGACATTTTGAACCGTGGAAATGGTTAACTTTGTTAAAGCAAGGTCCCTGAACTCTCGTGTATTTTCTGCACTATGCAATAATATGGGCAGCGATATAACGCTTTTACAACAGAAGTGCGCTGGTTTTCAAGGGGGGAAAGTATTGACATGTTTTATTGATTTAAATTGAGAGACAAAAAAGTTTTCTTTACTGACCATAATTTTCACTTGTCTGACCACTTGCATGATGACAAGTTTCTCATATGACTGGCCTATCTGGGTGATGTTGTTTCTCACCTGAATGATCTGAATCTAGGATTACAGGGACTCTCTGCAACTATATTCAATGTGCGGGACAAAATTGAGGCTATGATTAAGAAGTTGGAGCTCTTCTCTGTCTGCATTAGCAAGGACAACACACAGGTCTTTCCATCATTGTATGATTTTTGTGTGCAAAATGAATTCAAGCCTACGGACAATGTCAAATGTGATATAGCGAAGTAACTGAGTGAATTGGATACGCAGGTACTTTCCCGAAACGGATGACACAAACCACTGGAGTCGTTATCCCTTTCATGTCCTGCCTCCAGTCCACTTACCATTATCTGAACAAGAGAGTCTCATCGAAATTGCAACAAGTGGTTCTGTGAAAATGTAATTGGCAAATCGCATTAAGACACTGAGACCCTTCGCAACCACATACCTATGTGAGAGTTGATTCTCGGCCCTAACTAGCATGAAAACTAAATACAGGCACAGACTATGTGTGGAAAATGATTTAAGAGTCATGTGCATCTTTTCAAGCACACCCTTCTCATTAACCCACGGTTATTCAAAATTTTCAATGAACAAATAAGGTGTAATATGTAAGATGGTTAAATAAATAGTACAATTATTGATTATTATTATATTATTATTTGTGCCCTGGTCCTATAAGAGCTCTTTGTCACTTCCCATGAGCAGGGTTGTGACACAAACTCACACTCATTCTTATGTTTAATAAATGTATCGTATAGTGTGTGTGTGTGTGGCAGGCTTAAAAAAACAACATTTGAGAGTTCGCTGACCCTGCTAGAGAGGGTACAGCTGAAGATTGAATGTTTGTAGGGGTACGGGACTGTAAAAAATTTGGGAACCACTGCCATAGAGTACACAAAAAAACTATACATACCTCGGCCTAAACATCAGTGCCACTGGTTACTTCCACAAATCTGTGAATGATCTGAGAGACAAGAAGGGCCTTCTAAGCCAACAAAAGGAACATCAAATTCGACATACTGTACCAATTAGGATCTGGCTAAAAATACTTGAAACAGTTAGTTAGTAGAATCAGTAGACCTCATTGGTTGTTTGGTCTGGGGCTCAACAAATAAGAATTCACAAAATGGGACAAACACCAAATTGAGACTGCATACAGAATCCTGCAAAAATTATCCTGCATTTACAACGTAAAACCCCAAATAATGCATGCAGAGTAGAATTAGGTCCATACCTGCTAATTATCAAAATCCAGAAAAGAGCCATTAAATTCTACAACCACCTGAAAGGAAGCGATTCCCAAACCTTCCATAACAAAGCCATCACCTACAGAGAGATGAACGTGCAGAAGAGCCCCCTAAGCAAGCTGGTCCTGGGGCTCTGTTCACAAACACAAACACAAACACACCCCACAGAGCCCCAGGACAGCAATACAATTAGACCCAACCAAATCATGAGAAAACAAAAAGATAATTACTTGACACATTGGAAAGAATTTACAAATAAACAGAGCAAACTAGAATGCTATTTGGCCCTACACAGAGAGTACACAGCGGCAGAATACCTGACCACTGTGACTGACCCAAACTTAAGGAAAGCTTTGACTATGTACAGACTCAGTGAGCATAGCCTTGCTATTGAGAAAGGTGCCGTAGACAGACCTGGCTCTCAAGAGACGACAGGCTCTGTGCACACTGCCCACAAAATTAGGTGGAAACTGATCTGCACTTCCTAACCTCCTGCCCAATGTATGACCATATTAGAGACACATATTTCCCTCAGATTACACAGATCCACAAAGAATTTGAAAACAAATCCAATTTTGATAAAGTATCTACTGGGTGAAATAACACAGTGTGCCATCACAGCAGCAAGATTTGTGACCTGTTGCCACGAGAAAAGGGCAACCAGTATTTATCTTTATTTATCTTCCCTTTTGTACTTGAACTATTTCCACATAATATGACATTCGAAATGCATTAAAAGCATTACATCAGTAACGTCACCCACTCTGAGACCTAGGAGTGTTTGTGAAGAGTTGAGGTGCAGAATGGGGTTCTGCTGCTCCCAGGCTAGGCCACTGATTGGCTGATCAGGTCAGCTGACTCTGTTCTCTGGCAACCTGGTTGCTAACACATAGGGGTGAAGTGTTGATTAAGGCAGCCTCTGATTCAGAAGACTCACTAAACAGAGAACATCCCTGGTCATCCCTACTGCCTCTGATCTGGAGGACTCACTAAACAGAGAACATCCCTGGTCGTCCCTACTGCCTCTGATCTGGAGGACTCACTAAACAGAGAACATCCCTGGTCATCCCAACTGTCTCTGATCTGGAGGACTCACTAAACAGAGAACATCCCTGGTCATCCCTACTGCCTCTGATCTGGAGGACTCACTAAACAGAGAACACCCCTGGTCATCCCTACTGCCTCTGATCTGGAGGACTCACTAAACAGAGAACATCCCTGGTCATCCCTACTGCCTCTGGTCTGGAGGACTCACTAAACCGAGAACATCCCTGGTCATCCATACTGCCTCTGGTCTGGAGGACTCACTAAACAGAGAACATCCCTGGTCATCCCTACTGCCTCTGATCTGGAGGACTCACTAAACCGAGAACATCCCTGGTCATCCATACTGCCTCTGGTCTGGAGGACTCACTAAACCGAGAACATCCCTGGTCATCCATACTGCCTCTGATCTGGAGGACTCACTAAACCGAGAACATCCCTGGTCATCCATACTGCCTCTGATCTGGAGGACTCACTAAACAGAGAACATCCCTGGTCATCCCTACTGCCTCTGGTCTGGAGGACTCACTAAACCGAGAACATCCCTGGTCATCCATACTGCCTCTGATCTGGAGGACTCACACTTATCAAGAGAACATCCCTGGTCATCCCTTCTGCCTCTGATCTGGAGGACTCACACTTATCAAGAGAACATCCCTGGTCATCCCTTCTGCCTCTGATCTGGAGGACTCACTAAACAGAGAACATCCCTGGTCATCCCTTCTGCCTCTGATCTGGAGGACTCACTAAACAGAGAACATCCCTGGTCATCCCTTCTGCCTCTGATCTGGAGGACTCACTAAACAGAGAACATCCCTGGTCATCCCTACTGCCTCTGATCTGGAGGACTCACTAAACAGAGAACATCCCTGGTCATCCCTTCTGCCTCTGATCTGGAGGACTCACTAAACAGAGAACATCCCTGGTCATCCCTTCTGCCTCTGATCTGGAGGACTCACTAAACAGAGAACATCCCTGGTCATCCCTTCTGCCTCTGATCTGGAGGACTCACTAAACAGAGAACATCCCTGGTCATCCCTTCTGCCTCTGATCTGGAGGACTCACACTTATCAAGAGAACATCCCTGGTCATCCCTTCTGCCTCTGATCTGGAGGACTCACACTTATCAAGAGAACATCCCTGGTCATCAATTCTGCCTCTGATCTGGAGGACTCACACTTATCAAGAGAACATCCCTGGTCATCCCTTCTGCCTCTGATCTGGAGGACTCACACTTATCAAGAGAACATCCCTGGTCATCCCTTCTGCCTCTGATCTGGAGGACTCACACTTATCAAGAGAACATCCCTGGTCATCCCTTCTGCCTCTGATCTGGAGGACTCACACTTATCAAGAGAACATCCCTGGTCATCCCTTCTGCCTCTGATCTGGAGGACTCACACTTATCAAGAGAACATCCCTGGTCATCCCTTCTGCCTCTGATCTGGAGGACTCACACTTATCAAGAGAACATCCCTGGTCATCCCTTCTGCCTCTGATCTGGAGGACTCACACTTATCAAGAGAACATCCCTGGTCATCCCTTCTGCCTCTGATCTGGAGGACTCACACTTATCAAGAGAACATCCCTGGTCATCCCTACTGCCTCTGATCTGGATTCACTAAACACAAATGCTTTGTTTTTAAATGATGTCTGAGTGTTGGAGTAGCCTCAAGTTCCTTGGTGTCCATATCACCAACAAACTATCATGGTCCAAGCTCACCAAAACAGTCGTGAAGAGGGCACGAAAAAACCTATTCCCCCTCAGGGGACTAAAAAGATTTGGCATGGGTCCTGAGCTCTTCAAAAGTTTCCACAGCTGCGCCATCGAGAGCATCCTGACTGGTTGCATCACTGCCTGGTACGGCAACTGCTCGGCCTCTGACCGCAAGGCACTACAGAGGGTAGTGCATACGATCCAGTACATCACTGGGGCCAAGCTTTCTGCCATCCAGGACCTCTATACCAGGCGGTGTCAGAAGGAAGGACTTAAAATTTGTCAAAGACTCCAGCCACCCTGGTCATAGACTGTTCTTTATGCTACCACACGGCAAGTGGTACCAGAGTGCCAGGTCTAGGTCCAAGAAGCTTCTAAACAGCTTCTACCCCCAAGCCATAAGACTCCTGAGCATCTAATCAAATGACTACTCAGACTATTTGCATTGCCCCCCCCCCCACCCCTCTTCTGCACTGCTGCTAGTCTCTGTTATTATCTATGCATAGTCACTGTAATAACTACCTACATGTACATATTACCTCAATTACCATGACTAACTGGTGTCCCCGCACACTGACTCTGTACCGTAATACCCTGTATATAGCCTCCCCATTGACTCTGTACCGGTACCCCCTGTATATAGCCTCCACATTGACTCTGTAGTGGTACCCCCTGTATATAGCCTCCACATTGACTCTGTACCGGTACCCCCTGTATATAGCCTCCACATTGACTCTGTACCGGTACCCCCTGTATATAGCCTCCACATTGACTCTGTACCAGTACCCCCTGTATATAGCCTCCACATTGACTCTGTACCGGTACCCCCTGTATATAGCCTCCCCATTGACTCTGTTCCGGTACCCCCTGTATATAGCCTCCACATTGACTTTATACTGGTACCCCCTGTATATAGCCTCCACATTGACTCTGTACCGGTACCCCCTGTATATAGCCTCCCCATTGACTCTGTTCCAGTACCCCCTGTATATAGCCTCCACATTGACTCTGTACCGGTACCCCCTGTATATAGCCTCCACATTGACTCTGTACCGGTACCCCCTGTATATAGTCTCCACATTGACTCTGTACCGGTACCCCCTGTATATAGCCTCCCCATTGACTCTGTTCCAGTACCCCCTGTATATAGCCTCCACATTGACTCTGTACTGGTACCTCCTGTATATAGCCTCCACATTGACTCTGTACCGGTACCCCCTGTATATAGCCTCCCCATTGACTCTGTTCCAGTACCCCCTGTATATAGCCTCCACATTGACTCTGTACTGGTACCTCCTGTATATAGCCTCCACATTGACTCTGTTCCAGTACCCCCTGTATATAGCCTCCACATTGACTCTGTACCGGTACCCCCTGTATATAGCCTCCACATTGACTCTGTACTGGTACCCCCTGTATATAGCCTCCCCATTGACTCTGTTCCAGTACCCCCTGTATATAGCCTCCCCATTGACTCTGTTCCAGTACCCCCTGTATATAGTCTCCACATTTTCTCAGGTATAATTGCTGTGGTTCTAAGCCAAGGTTGTGGTATCTTGTTTCTTACATAGTGTTGGGGCAACAACAACATTTTTTCTAGAGGCCAAAGGTCGGAGAGGGAAGTCTACCATCTTTGTCAGTGATTGGTCAACAGTAGAGATTCTTCAATAAAGTACTGAGTAAAGGGTCTGAGTACTTATGTAAATGTAATATTTCATTATTTAAAAAAAAAACCTGTTTTTGCTTTGTCATTATAGGGTATTGTGTGTAGATTGATGAGGGAAAAAAAGCAATTTAATTAATTTTAGAATACATTTGTCAAGAGGTCTGAATGCATGACAGAAAAGAGAAGCTCTTCCTCTGTCTAACACATATCTCAATCCAAAGGAAAAAAGCTCTCTCTCTCTGCGTCCCTCCTCCTCTCTCTCTCTCTGCCTGCCTCCTATTTCTCTCTCTCTCTACCTGCCTCCTCTTTCTCTCTCTCTTCCTCCCTCTTTCTCTCTGCCTGCCTCCTATTTCTCTCTCTCTCTGCCTGCCTGCCTCCTCTTTCTCTCTCTCTCCCTCTTTCTCTCTCTCTTCCTCCCTCTTTCTCTCTGCCTGCCTTCTCTTTCTCTCTCTCACTGCCTGCCACCTCTTCTCTCTCTGCCTCCCTCCTCATTTCTCTCTCTGTCTCCTCCTCTTCCTCTCTCTGTCTCCTCCTCTCTCTCTCTTCCTTTCTCTGCCTCCTCCTCTTCCTCTCTCTGCCTCCTCCTCTTCTCTCTCTCTGCCTGCCTCTTCTTCTCTCCCTGCCTGCCTCTTATTCTCTCTGCCTGCATCTCCTTCCTTCCCTCTCTCTCTGCCTGCCTCTTCTTTTCTCTCTGCCTGCCTCTTATTTTCTCTCTGCCTCCCTCCTCCTCCTTCACTCTCTCTCTGCCTCCCTCCTCTCTCTCTCTGCCTCCCTCCTATTTCTCTCTCTCTCTCTGCCTGCCTCCCTCTTTCTCTCTTTCTCTGCCTGCCTCCCTCTCTCTCTCTGCCTGCCTCCCTCTTGCTGGATAACATTTACAGCAGGAATATTGAGGCAGTGAGAGATGTAACACTTTGCTTGAAGAGGTCCTCTTGCAGAGCCATGCAAGGTAATCTTGGTTTTTGTAGAGCCATATGAGTTAATCTTGGTTTTTGTAGAGCCACACTAGGTAATCTTGGTTTTTGTAGAGCCACACTAGGTAATCTTGGTTTTTGTAGAGCCACACTAGGTAATCTTGGTTTTTGTAGAGCCACACTAGGTAATCTTGGTTTTTGTAGAGCCACACTAGGTAATCTTGGTTTTTGTAGAGCCACACTAGGTAATCTTGGTTTTTGTAGAGCCACACTAGGTAATCTTGGTTTTTGTAGAGCCACACTAGGTAATCTTGGTTTTTGTAGAGCCACACTAGGTAATCTTGGTTTTTGTAGAGCAATACAAGGTCATCTTGGTTTTTGAATCAGCATTTCAATGGAAGCCATGTTGGCACCGGAAGTTATAGGGCAGTGGATGGTGAACAGTTCAGGTTGTTTGCAGCCTATTCTTCTGTCCCATGAAATGCTCCTCTGAATCTTGAAGAACTGTAAAGAGGCTTGTTCAAGGCAGACAGAGAACCCTGGACATACACTAGCTTGGTCTCTAGTTTACACTAGCTTGGTCTCTAGGTTACGCTAGCTTGGTCTCTAGGTTACACTAGCTTGGTCTCTAGGTTACACTAGCTTGGTCTCTAGGTTACGCTAGCTTGGTCTCTAGGTTACGCTAGCTTGGTCTCTAGGTTAGGCTAGCTTGGCCTCTAGGTTACACTAGCTTGGTCTCTAGGTTACGCTAGCTTGGTCTCTAGGTTACGCTAGCTTGGTCTCTAGGTTCCCCTAGCTTGGTCTCTAGGTTACGCTAGCTTGGTATCTAGGTTACGCTAGCTTGGTCTCTAGGTTACGCTAGCTTGGTCTCTAGGTTACGCTAGCTTGGTCTCTAGGTTACGCTAGCTTGGTCTCTAGGTTACGCTAGCATGGTCTCTAGGTTACGCTAGCATGGTCTCTAGGTTACGCTAGCTTGGTCTCTAGGTTACGCTAGCTTGGTCTCTAGGTTACGCTAGCTTGGTCTCTAGGTTACGCTAGCTTGGTGTTGGTGAAATAACGACTATAACCCTCTTAAATAGACAACTGTGGCCTGTGTGCTGCTTCTGTTCCTCCATCCCTTCATCCCCCTGTCGCCCTCAACCCTCATCCCTCAACCCTCATCCCTCAACCCTCATCCCTCATCCCTCATCCCTCAACCCTCAACCCTCATCCCTCAACCCTCAACCCTCATCCCTCAACCCTCAACCCTCATCCCTCAACCCTCAACCCTCATCCCTCAACCCTCATCCCTCAACCCTCATCCCTCAACCCTCATCCCTCAACCCTCAACCCTCATCCCTCAACCCTCACCCTCAACCCTCATCCCTCAACCCTCAACCCTTATCCCTCATCCCTCAACCCTCATCCATCAACCCTCATCCCTCAACCCTCAACCCTCAACCCTCAACCCTCATCCCTCAACCCTCATCCCTCAACCCTCAACCCTCATCCCTCAACCCTCAACCCTCATCCCTCAACCCTCATCCCTCAACCCTCATCCCTCAACCCTCATCCCTCAACCCTCATCCCTCATCCCTCAACCCTCAACCCTCAACCCTCATCCCTCAACCCTCAACCCTCAACCCTCATCCCTCAACCCTCATCCCTCAACCCTCAACCCTCATCCCTCAACCCTCAACCCTCAACCCTCAACCCTCAACCCTCATCCCTCAACCCTCATCCCTCAACCCTCAACCCTCAACCCTCATCCCTCAACCCTCAACCCTCAACCCTCATCCCTCAACCCTCATCCCTCATCCCTCAACCCTCAACCCTCATCCCTCAACCCTCAACCCTCAACCCTCAACCCTCATCCCTCAACCCTTACCCAGTCTATTTCAAGCTTCAACTTATATTCGGACAATATTTGTTCGGTTTTGTAAATGTTATTTTTATGGAGAGTATAGAGGGTGGAACGTAGGGTGGCATGAAATATGTATGGACTACATTCATTACTTCAACGTGGAGCCAGTTGAATGAACACGCCAGCACAAGAAAAGGCAACTGCAGAGCCCCGTGGCTGCACGTGGTGCGCCATTATGGTCTGGAAGGTTCCGACTCAGTGATGTGTCCAGATTCTCGCGCCGCTAGTGGAAGAGAAAACAGCGAATAGAAGCATGCGAGTGAAGTAATAATGTGATACATTACAGTGAGGCGTTTTCAGTGTTCTCACATGTGTGCTTGTGCGTGTGTGTCCTCAGACACAGCTCAGTTCCAGAGAGAGAGAGACACACATTTAGATAATTGGGAGTGACTGCATGTGAATAACGACAAAACACTTGTTGATGGGATGTTTGCAATATCTCCAACATCACTCAGTCTCACTGGTTTATTTACGAAAGATCTGAACTAGTGGAAGAGTCACAAAACAAACGTTGTCGTCATGCTATGGCATGGCGTGCATTCTGTACACACTTCACTCTGAATGGCCAAATGGCACCCTATTCTTTATATAGGGCACTACTGTTGACCAGTGCCCTCGAGAGATAAATTCAGACACCTCACTCTTTCTAATCGTTTGTATTCACAAGTTTATTTTCAGGTCCCTGTAACAACCTGGACTCAGGGGTAGACGTAAAGTAGTACACGTAAATCATAGACACTCCATTTAGTATGATATGCTATGTTTTATTTGGTATATATTCATTTCTTGGTGACTGGGGGGGCAGTATTGAGTAGCTTGGATGAATAAGGTGCCCAGAGTAAACATCCTGCTACCCAGCTATAAAAGCTATAATATGCATATTATTAGTAGTATTGGATGGAAAACACTCTATAGTTTCTAAAACTGTTTGAATGATGTCTGTGAGTATAAAAGGACTCGGGCGAAAACCTGAGAAAAAAATCCAACGAGGAAGTGGGAAATCTGAGGTTTGTAGTTTTTCAACTCATCCCCCATTGAAGATAGTGGATTATTGGTCATAATGCACTTCCTAAGGCTTCCACTAGATGTCAACCGTCTTTAGAAACTTGTTTGAGGCTTCTACTCGTTACGCTCGTTCACGTGAGAGGTAGCTCTCATTCCATTGCTTTTCTACAGACAAAAGGAATTGTAGAGTTGGAACATTATTGAAGATTTATGTTAAAAACATCCTAAAGATTGATTCTATACATCATTCGAAATGTTTCTAAGGACTGTAACGGAACTTTTTGACATTTCGTCTGCTCCTAGGGAACGCACTTCGTGAGTTTCGATTTGTTTACCAAACGAGCTAACAAAAGTAGCTATTTGGAAATAAATGATGGGCATTATCGAAACAAATCAAATATTCAATTGTGGAACTGGGATTCCTGGGAGTGCATTCTGATGAAGATCATCAAAGGTAAGTGAATATTTATAATGCTATTTCTGACTAATGTTGACTACCCAACATGGTGGATATTTCTTTGGCTGGTTTGGGCTCTGAGCGCCGTACTCAGATTATTGCATGGTGTGCTTTTTCCATAAAGTTTTTTTGAAATCGGTTGCATTAAGGAGAAGTGTATCTAAAGTTCCATGTATAATAATTGTATCTTTTATCAATGTTTATTATGAGTATTTCTGTGATGTGGCTCTCTGCAAAATCACCGCATGTTTTGGAACTACTGAACATAACACGCCAATGTAAAATGAGATCTTTGGATATAAATATGCACTTTATCGAACAAAACGTACATGTATTGTGTAACATGATGTCCTATGAGTGTCATCTGATGAAGATCATCAAAGGTTAGTGATTAATTTGATCTATTTTTCTGCTTTTTGTGACTCCACTCTTTGGCTGGAAAAATGACTGTGTTTTTCTGTGACTTGGTGGTGACCTAACATAATCGTTTGTGGTGATTTCGCTGTAAAGCCTTTTTGAAATCAGACACTGTGGCTGGATTAAGGATAATTGTATCTTTAAAATGGTGTAAAATACTTGTATGCTTGAGGAATTTTAATTATGAGATTTTTGATGTTTTGAATTTGGTGCTCTGCACTTTCACTGGCTGATGGTGGGGTAGGACACTACCGTCTTGAATATCCCAGAGAGGTTAATGTGTGGATGTCCATCATCCATTTAGCATGCCATGTTAGAAATTGCAAGTCTTACAATATGCTATGAACTTGAAAAATGTATGATATGTTACGAATTCCAATTTGTTCTAGATGGTTAAAGCTAACATTAGCTAGGTGGCTAACATTAGCTACCCTACGGTTTAGAGTTAGGGGTTAAGGTCATGGTTAAGGTTAGGAGTTAAGTTAAAACGTTCAGTTTAGGGTTAGGGGAAGGGTTAGCCAACATGCTAAGTTGTTGCAAAGTTGCTAATTAGTTAAATCGATGAGATTCTAACACGCTAGACATTCGGGTTAATCGCCCACCCGTCCAACACCGACCAACCACGCTACTGTAAACTTCTGTCTTATGTAACCATACGAAAATATTTCATAGTAATTTAGTGTCCTGGATTTGAATTTACTATGTTACGTCTAGTCTATGAGACCAGGCTGCCTGTAGAGGAACCTTTGATGAAACAAACTGAGGGATCTATTTTCTGCTCGCGGTAGAGGAGACGCAAGTGTCAAACGCACGTTAGTTTTCAATTTCGTCATGTAAACACTGGCGCCATATCATTTTCCAGTCCTTACGCCAGGTGGTAATTTACCTGTATAACATCAGATGTCTTGTGCCGAGGTAGGAGGGGTGGAAATATTGGAGGTGTGTCCCTTAAAAAAAGTGCGTTAACATGCCAATTTCAATGAGCACAACAAGGGATATTTAAGACCGACCAAAGCTGATCTTAGGGGGATTGGCTACGGCGTTGACTTTTACTAGCGGAGGCCCAACACATTAACTTTATGTATACATGTATATCTGTAACGAATACTCAGGAAGAAGAAAGGGTGCAGGTGTTTATTTAGTCTTCGCAGAAGGCAGGAATCGTGGTCACAGGCAGGCAATGGTCATACACAGGTAGGCAAACAGGCAGGTGACTCAAAACTAGGACTGGTGGGGCAAGATGGCGGACTGAACGTAGCTATGTAGACCACCTCAAGATGAAAACCTAATATTCAATATCGTCGGTAAGTTAGACTAAATAGTAGCACTACACAATCTGGTGGGTGATAACCTTTAATCCGGACACAAAACAAATTTTAAGACGAGAGACATTTATCAACAAATATTACGAAAATAATCAACACTCAAACATGACAGAGAGTAAGACAGGGGAACCCGTCTCAACATAACAGAGAGTAAGACAGGGGGAACCCGTCTCAACATGACAGAGAGTAAGACAGGGGAACCCGTCTCAACATAACAGAGAGTAAGACAGGGGAACCCATCTCAACATGACAGAGTAAGACAGGGGAACCCGTCTCAACATGACAGAGAGGAAGACAGGGGAACCCGTCTCAACATAACAGAGAGTAAGACAGGGGAACCCGTCTCAACATGACAGAGAGTAAGACAGGGGAACCCGTCTCAACATGACAGAGAGTAAGACAGGGGAACCCGTCTCAACATGACAGAGAGTAAGACAGGGAAACCCGTCTCAACATGACAGAGAGTAAGACAGGGGAACCCGTCTCAACATGACAGAGAGCAAGACATGAAAACGTGGCTCTTCTCCAGATTGAACCTTTTCACCAGCGGGAATGGCAAAGGTCAAAACCAATCTGTTGAAAATCAATCAATGACAAACTGGGTATACTTGAATTAGTCAGTAAGGATTTAAAAGAGTTGAAGGCGTCGAGATGAGTGATGAAAAAGCTGCAACATTGGAGAATGATAAAAACAAGCTAAAAACGGACAGTCAATAAGATTGAAACCGGCGTGAATGAAGGTAGAAAGGAGAACACCGTTCTGAGAGAAGCCTTACTGGACATACAGACTAGATCCATGAGAGAACACCGTTCTGAGAGAAGCCTTACTGGACCTACAGACTAGATCCATGAGAGAACACCGTTCTGAGAGAAGCCTTACTGGACCTACCCTAGTCACGGGGTCAGGGCGTGACTAGGGTGGGGGCGGTCTAGTATTGTTATTTCTATGTTGGTGTATTTTGTGTATGGTTCCCAATTAGAGGCAGCTGATTATCGTTGTCTCTAATTGGGGATCATACGACTTAAGTCGTCCTGTGTTCCCGCCTGCATTGTGGGATATTGTGTTTGGAGCTGCTTTTCGTGTTATGTTTATTGATTTTGATAGTTTCACTGTGTGATAAAGTATGTGGAACTCAACTCACGCTGCGCCTTGGTCCGTTCCCGGTTATGGTGGTTTCAGAGAGAAGGGGGTATATCTGACCGCCATCATCTAGAGACAATGGTTAAGTTAATCAAATCTCCATTTCTGGCCATTTTTTTTCTCCTTTCAGGCCTTCTCACATACAGCTGCAACTGTACATGCATTCGTAAATCATGACCTTTCTTGAGTTGGGCTCTGGGACGGTGCAACTGTTGAGACTGTGAGTCTATGGCTGTTGTGGGGGAAAGGGGTTGAGTGTGTATGAGTGTGTGGGTGTATGTGTTTGTGGGTATGTATGAGTGTGTGGGTGTGTATGGGTGTGTGGGTATGTATGAGTGTGTGGGTGGGTATGAGTGTGTGGGTGTGTATGAGTGTGTGGGTGTGTATGAGTGTGTGGGTGTGTATGAGTGTGTGGGTGTGTATGAGTGTGTGGGTGTGTATGAGTGTGTGGGTGTGTATGAGTGTGTGGGTATGTGGGTGTGTATGAGTGTGTGGGTGTGTATGAGTGTGTGGGTGTGTATGAGTGTGTGGGTATGTATGAGTGTGTTGGTGGGTGTGTGAGTGTGTGGGTGGGTGTGTATGAGTGTGTGGGTGTGTATGAGTGTGTGGGTATGTATGAGTGTGTGGGTGTGTATGAGTGTGTGGGTGTGTATGAGTGTGTGGGTGTGTATGAGTGTGTGGGTGTGTATGAGTGTGTGGGTATGTATGAGTGTGTGTGTGTCCCACAACTGTTGTGAGGGAGTAAAATATGTTAGGGACAATATAGGATGATTCACAATAATTGTTTGCTAATATAATAATTGCTTAAAATAATGTAATTTTGGTAATGGCGAGACTGGTGTGAGGTAAAATTCTACATTACTACAAATATTAATAGCTAATTATGGAAAATAAGAAACAGGATTTATATATATATATATATATATATATATATATTGATTGCTATATATAATACAAATGGAGGTGAGGGCGATGGAAAGGCATTTGGCAGTTGATCTACTCCTGCTCTGTAAATGGCACTGTGTGCTCTTTTCCAAGGATGGATCCCAGTCTCTCCGGGGCCTTGGGACCCGGGGGGGGGGGGGTCGGGGGTGGTCTGCCCGGGCATTGGGATGACAACCCAACTCGGGATGAGGAGAGCTTTTAGCGGGTGGAATAATGGGGACCAATTGGAGGTTTACTTAGTAGCAATGCAAAGATCATGGTACAGCTATATAGACACTCAATCATCATGTTACTTTTTAAATGGTACGTTTACAAACATATATTTTGATAAATAGAATTGAAACCTGTGTCTCATTATGGTAAATGGTGAAATAGGTATAGCCAGTTACAATTGTAATGGCTTAGCAGAATTGAAAATACGATCAGTATTTACCTGGCTAAAAGAGAAGGAATATAATATCTATTGTTTACAGGAAACCCATTTAACAATTTCAGATGACGTTTTGTGGAAAAGGGACTGGGGTGGAGGTGGGGGGACGACGACGAAATATTGTTCTCCCATGGGCAAAGAAATTCAAAAGAGGTGATGATATTAATTAACAGTCATTTTGATCCAAATGTGCAACTTGTCCAAACAGATCCTCAAGGTAGATGGATGATTTTAAATACGTTATTGGACAATAAACACATATGGCTTATTAACCTATATGGTCCAAATAATGATGATCCAAGCTTCTGTGAAAATATATATAAGAATCTATCAACTCTACAAGCAACACTAGACTCTATTATTATGGTGGGAGATTTTAATACGGTCTTAAGTGCCCGAGGGTGTTAGTTTGTAGTGTGATTTCCTTTCCGGTCCATCGAGGTATTTAAGGAAATCATGAATGTCATGGATATATTGGAATTAGTGGATATATGGAGACTTAAATACCCTGACCTAGTGAGATATACATGGAGGAGGTTTAATATCCTGACCTAGTGAGATATACATGGAGGTTTAATATCCTGACCTAGTGAGAGGTACATGGAGGAGGTTTAATATCCTGACCTAGTGAGATATACATGGAGGAGGTTTAATATCCTGACCTAGTGAGATATACATGGAGGACGTTTAATATCCTGACCTAGTGAGAGGTACATGGAGGAGGTTTAATATCGTGACCTAGTGAGATATACATGGAGGTTTAATATCCTGACCTAGTGAGATATACATGGAGGAGGTTTAATATCCTGACCTAGTGAGATATACATGGAGGAGGTTTAATATGCTGACCTAGTGAGATATACATGGAGGAGGTTTAATATCCTGACCTAGTGAGATATACATGGAGGAGGTTTAATATCCTGACCTAGTGAGATATACATGGAGGAGGTTTAATACCCTGACCTAGTGAGATATACATGGAGGTTTAATATCCTGACCTAGTGAGATATACATGGAGGAGGTTTAATATCCTGACCTAGTGAGATATACATGGAGGAGGTTTAATACCCTGACCTAGTGAGATATACATGGAGGTTTAATATCCTGACCTAGTGAGATATACATGGTGGAGGTTTAATATCCTGATCTAGTGAGATATATATGGAGGAGGTTTAATATCCTGACCTAGTGAGATATACATGGAGGAGGTTTAATACCCTGACCTAGTGAGATATACATGGAGGTTTAATATCCTGATCTAGTGAGATATACATGGAGGTTTAATATCCTGACCTAGTGAGATATACATGGAGGTTTAATACCCTGACCTAGTGAGATATACATGGAGGTTTAATATCCTGACCTAGTGAGAGATACATGGAGGAGGTTTAATATCCTGACCTAGTGAGATATACATGGAGGTTTAATATCCTGACCTAGTGAGATATACATGGAGGAGGTTTAATATCCTGACCTAGTGAGATATACATGGAGGAGGTTTAATATCCTGACCTAGTGAGATATACATGGAGGAGGTTTAATACCCTGACCTAGTGAGATATACATGGAGGTTTAATATCCTGACCTAGTGAGATATACATGGAGGAGGTTTAATATCCTGACCTAGTGAGATATACATGGAGGAGGTTTAATACCCTGACCTAGTGAGATATACATGGAGGTTTAATATCCTGACCTAGTGAGATATACATGGTGGAGGTTTAATATCCTGATCTAGTGAGATATATATGGAGGAGGTTTAATATCCTGACCTAGTGAGATATACATGGAGGAGGTTTAATACCCTGACCTAGTGAGATATACATGGAGGTTTAATATCCTGATCTAGTGAGATATACATGGAGGTTTAATATCCTGACCTAGTGAGATATACATGGAGGTTTAATATCCTGACCTAGTGAGATATACATGGAGGTTTAATACCCTGACCTAGTGAGATATACATGGAGGTTTAATATCCTGACCTAGTGAGAGATACATGGAGGAGGTTTAATATCCTGACCTAGTGAGATATACATGGAGGTTTAATATCCTGACCTAGTGAGATATACATGGAGGTTTAATATCCTGACCTATTGAGATATACATGGAGGTTTAATATCCTGACCTAGTGAGATATACATGGAGGAGGTTTAATATCCTGACCTAGTGAGATATACATGGAGGAGGTTTAATACCCTGACCTAGTGAGATATACATGGAGGTTTAATATCCTGACCTAGTGAGATATACATGGAGGTTTAATATCCTGACCTAGTGAGAGATACATGGAGGAGGTTTAATATCCTGACCTAGTGAGATATACATGGAGGTTTAATATCCTGACCTAGTGAGATATACATGGAGGAGGTTTAATATCCTGACCTAGTGAGAGGTACATGGAGGAGGTTTAATATCCTGACCTAGTGAGATATACATGAGGAGGTTTAATATCCTGACCTAGTGAGATATACATGGAGGAGGTTTAATATCCTGACCTAGTGAGAGATACATGGAGGAGGTTTAATATCCTGACCTAGTGAGATATACATGGAGGTTTAATACCCTGACCTAGTGAGAGATACATGGAGGAGGCTTAATCAAGCTAGTTGTCTTGATTACTTTCTTATGTCATTCTCTCTGGCACCAAAAGTTTAAAAAAAATAAGTGTTGATAGGGGACAGAATGCTGTCGGATCATCAAATAATTGGCATATATATTACTCTTACAGAATTTCCACATGGGCGAGGATATTGGAAATTTAATCAAAGCCTAAGAAATGGTAAATTGTTTATCAGAATAATTTATAACTGACTTTTTCCAGACATAAGGTGAAGCAGTAGGTGAAGCAGATAATATATATATATATATATATATATATATATATATATATATATATATATATATATATATATATACATATATATATATATATTAAATAAAGGTGAAATATATATATATATATATATTTCACCTTTATTTAATATATATATATATATATATATATATACATATATATATATATATATATATATTAAATAAAGGTTGAAATATATATATATATATTTCACCTTTATTTAACCAGGTAAGCTAGTTGAGAACAAGTTCTCATTTACAACTGTGACCTGGCCAAGATAATGAAAAGCAGTGTGACACAAACAACAGAGTTACACATGGGATAAACAAACGTTCAGTCAATAACACAATAGACACGTCTATATACAGTGTGTGCAAATGGCGTGAGGAGGTAAGGCAATAAATAGGCCAATAGTAGCAAAGTAATTACAATTTAGCAAATTAACACTGGAGTGATAAATGAGCAGATGATGATGTGCAAGTAGAGATACTTGTGTGCAAAAGAGCAGAAATGTAAATAAAAACAATATGGGGATGAGGTAGGTAGATTGGGTGGGCTATTTACAGATGGACGTTGTACAGCTGCAGCGGTCGGTTAGCTGCTCAGATAGCTGATGTTTAAAGTTAGCGGGGGAGATGTAACTCTGGCTTCAGCGGTTTTTGCAATTCGTTCCAGTCACTGGCAGCAGAGAACAATAAAATCCCCTTATTGTATGGGACCCTTTTCAATGTGCCTTGAGGCCATGCAATTCAGTACTCATCTATAAAACACAAGCAATTTAGATCAAAAGAGTCCGTATTAACAAAGGAAATTGAAGGACTAACAGTACAGTTAGATAGCAATAAAAACTGTACCATAGAGGCACAGAATAAGTTAGAGGAAAAACAAAAATAAATGGAGGAACTGATTCAAGAAAGATCCAGTGTAATATATTATGAGAATAAAGCGAACATAGAAATGCTACCAACGTTTTCTTTTTTCTTACTGAAACTTGTTATAAATGATGGAGTCATGATTCCCTGAACTATATTTTGAAAGAGGAAGTAAAGAATATGTTTTCGTTTCAGTCTCCTCCATCTCCGCTAACCGAAGATAATTGTATGGGATTTTTTTTCCTGTCAACAATGTAAAATTAACATCTGTAAAGAAAGACTCGTGTGACGGCCAAATTACAGAGGAGGAACTTATTGATGGAATTAAATTAAATTTAAGTCTGGGAAAACGAGTTGAGGTATACCAAACATTTGATATACTCAGAGGACCGTCATTAGCATGTTGTTAACCACTCCTATATAAACGGTAGATTATCAGACACACAACAAGAAGGTCTGATATCATTATTACTGAAATAGGATCCAAGTGGTACATATAAAGATACAGTCCATTTAAACAAATTGGAGGCCTCTTACAGTTCAGTGTTGTGAGGCAAAATTCTAGCAAGAATGCAAACATAGCTAAATACTTGGCGCATAGAAATGAAAAGGTCTGGTATTATTCATCCAAAATCAGTTTTTTCTTTACAAGGACGATACATTGGAGATAATATAAGACAAGTACTGGAAACAATAGAACACTATGAAATATCGGGGACACCAGGCCTGGTTTTCATAGCTGATTTTGAAAAGGCTTTTGATAAAGTACTACTGAAGTTTATATATAAATGCCTAGATTATTTCAATTTAGGAGAATCTCTTATAAAAATGGGTTAAAGTTATGTATAGTAACCCTAGGTGTAAAATCATAAATAATGGCTATATCTGAGAAGGTTTAAAACTGTCAAGAGGAGTAAAACAAGGTTGTCCACTATCGACATATCTATTTATTATTGCCATTGAAATGTTAGCTATTAAATCAGTTCCAACAATAATATTAAGGGATTCAAAATTCGTGGCTTAAAAACAAAGTTGTCATTGTACGCTGATGATTCATGATCTTTTAAAACCACAAGTAGAATCCCTCCACAGCCTGGGGCGGCAGGGTAGCCTAGTGGTTAGAGCATTGGACTAGCAACCGGAAGGAAACCCCCGAGCTGACATGGTACAAAATCTGTCATTCTGCCCCTGAACAAGCCACTGTTCCTAGGCCGTCATTGTAAAATAAGAATTTGTTGTTAACTGACTTGCCTGGTTAAATAAAGGTTAAAAAAAAGAGCATATCTAGATACTTTTGCTAACCTCTGGATTAAAAATCAAATTTTGATAAGTCTATTCGTATTACATATTGGATCACAAGAAAATAAGTAGTTTACCAATAAAACGTGGATGTGGACATATTCGGTATACAAATCCCGAAAGAAAGAAATCTCATTCCAATAAATGTTTATAGAAAGTTTAAAAAAAATAGATAAGATCTTGCTACCATGGAAAGGAAAATACCCGTCTATTCGTGGAAAAATCACCCTGATTAACTATTTAGTCATATCACAGTTTACCTATATGCTTTTGCCTACACCTGCTTTTTAAATTATATGAACATAAAATATTCAATTTAATTTGGAACGGCAAGCCAGACAAAATTAAAAGGGCCTATTTATATAACGAATATGAATTCGGAGGGCAGAAATTATTAAATATTAAAGCATTAGACCTCAATAAAGGCATCAGTCATATAAACATTATACTTAAATCCAAACGGGTTCTCTAGTAAATTGGTAGGAATGTCTCACCATGTTCAAGAATGGCCTTTTTTTTCCCCTTTATTCAGATTACAACTGCTCACTTTTGGTATTTTGAAAACAAAAAATATCCAAAATATCGTTATTGTTTAAACAAGCCTTAGAAAGTTTGTTGCAATTTCAGTTTAATCCACCTCAACAGACAGAACAAATAATTTAACAAATTGTGGTTTAACTCAAATATATTAATTGATAAAAAAAAAAAGGTATTTACATTTTTTTCTCATAAATAGGACTCATAAATTTTAAAAAAGGTATAATTTTAGTGAATGATATCATAAATAGGACTGGTGGAGTTATGTCACACATGCAGCTAACACAGACATATGGAAATGTCTGCTCTACCCAAAATTACAACCAACTAATTGCAGCGTTACCACATAAAATGGAAGAGGCAAGTAGAAGGGAGAAAAGGTAAGGAACTTGTCTGTCAGCCCTGTATTAAAGAACATCAACGGTTAAAGAAAAGATAAACATCAATTTCATTTCAGGACCCCCCAAAAACTGACAGCTGTGCCATATAAATTGCAAAATAGTTGAAGAGATTTTCGATGTACCCATTCCATGGCACATGGTTTATGAATTGACACGCAAAACGGCGGATTCAAAACTTCGAATTTTTCAATTTAAATTATACAAAATTCTTTTAACCAATAGAATGTTATATATATATATTATAACAATATATATACATATATATATTATATTATATATTATATATATACAATACAATCTTCCCAGCTCTGCAGATTCTGCTGTGAGGAGGCAGAGTCATTAGATCATTTATTTTGGTATTGTCCATATGTAGCTTGTTTTTGGTCCCAGGTCCAGGAATGGCTGAAGAATTGCAACATTTTCCTAGAACTAGCGCTGCAGATAGTAATACTGGGTGATTTGAAAAGTCATAGTCAATAATATTATTTTAGCAAACATGTTTAATTTACAATCTGTAGATGAGAATAGATAATAATAATAATGAGAATAGAAAGGTTCAGTACTTTTGTGAAGCAAATGTATGGCTTATAGAAATGGAAAATGGATGGTGTTAAGAGATAGATGGGAGGGTTTGAATGGAGTTGAAGGGTGGGACGAATAACAAGATAACCAATGTAAAATGTACAGGGTCTGTAAAATGTATATAGGTTCAGAAATTGTGAAATTGCACAGTTAGAAATCGAATTGATGGACTTCAGAATTAAAGGACTAAAAAACTAAATATAACTATTGTAAAATGTGTATATTGTGTTGTTGTTTATTAGTTTACTCCAATTGGGGGGGAAAGGTGGTAGGGTTTGGGGGAATAATAAAGGTGTATATATATATATATATATATATTTGTTTTTTTCCCTCCAAAATATGGGGGATTTGAAATGATGCAAACAATTATATTAATGGAAGCAACAATCTTTCTCCAATATTAAGCTGATCCTCCCCTAGAATTAAAAAAACAAATAGGGCTGAAGGCTATAACTGGTTCTCACAAACGAGCTAGGAAAATACCTCACAAAGGCACAAACAGAATGAACTGAACTAAATAAGGAGCTGATGAGACCAGGTGAGTAACTAACACAGGTGAAATCAATGAACAAAAATGAAAGACAGGGCTACGTTCCAGAACACAAAGAAACAGGGCAACGTTCCAGAACACAAAGAATCAGGGCTACGTTCCAGAACACAAAGAATCAGGGCAACGTTCCAGAACACAAAGAATCATGGCTACGTTCCAGAACACAAAGAAACAGGGCTACGTTCCAGAACACAAAGAAACAGGGCTAAGTTCCAGAACACAAAGAAACAGGGCAACGTTCCAGAACACAACGAAACAGGGCAACGTTCCAGAACACAAAGAAGCAGGGCTACGTTCCAAATCACAACGAAAAGGGCAACGTTCCAGAACACAAAGAAACAGGGCTAAGTTCCAGAACACAAATAAACAGGGCTAACGTCCAGAACACAAAGAAACAGGGCAACATTCCAGAACACAAGAAACAGGGCTAACTTCCAGAACATAAAGAAACAGGGCAAGGTTCCAGAACCCAAAGAAACAGGGCTATGTTCCAGAACACAAAGAAACAGGGCTATGTTCCAGAACACAAATAAACAGGGCAAATTTCCAGAACACAACGAAACAGGGCAACGTTCCAGAACACAAAGAAGCAGGGCTACGTTCCACAACACAACAAAACAGGGCTACGTTCCAGAACACAACGAAACAGGACTACGTTCCAGAATACAAAGAAACGGGGCTATGTTCCAGAACACAAAGAAACGGGGCAACGTTCCAGAACACAACAAAACAGGGCTACGTTCCAGAACACAAAGAAACAGGACTATGTTCCAGAACACAACGAAACAGGACTACGTTCCAGAACATAAAGAAACAGGACTACGTTCCAGAACACAACAAAACAGGGCTACGTTCCAGAACATAAAGAAACAGAGCACAAGGTTGACTAAGAAAATAAATAGGAAACAATAGCCAACTGTATTTATGGTTTATTTAAAAATCATGAGCAGCAAAACAGTCAACAGATATTTTGCTTTGTATTTATATTGGACATCATTTTTGGTCCCGTTTCAGTGAAATGTTTGGACTCATTATACCCATTGCATGAAAGGCGTCAGTGACTGTAGGAAGCCTGTTTAGCAACATCAAGTTATTTAAAAACACTGCTTATAGTTTTTTGTTTATCATTTAGTAATTAAAAAAAAGAGATCTAATTTTGATCGCTGTCCGTGGTGCTGAATCAGCTTGTATGATAGGCTATGTCTGCCTGTTTGTTTACCTTTCAAGTGGAAAAGACACTACTGGCCAGATCAATGGCCATGGTAGGATATTGCTATACACTGAGTATACAAAACATTGTCGAATGAAGGGGAGGAGACTGGTGTTACAAGAATTATGTTCTCAATGTTCATAACCCAATGCAATTAAACTACTCGGTCTGCAACCCAGAATGTGTAAGATACTGGTTGAATGAAACAGACGGAGCTAAATAGTCAAAATGTTTTTTCACGAGAGTGCTGGTTCGTTGTACAAAACCGTTCATTTAATACGGGCTCCTTACGCACATACTGTCTCCCAGCAGACATAGATTATGGAGACCGTGAGAAGCACTCCCTGTCCTCCCCCAAGATTAGGGAGGCCGTGAGAAGTACTCCCCGTCCTCTCCCAAATCTCTTAGTGGCCCCTAGCCAAGGTCGGCACCAAACTTTGCTCAGACAGACTGTGTTTAAGATACTATAGAGACATATTGTACAGTTATATTGTTTTACCGTAATTCTGACGAAAACTACACACATCATTCATTTTATGATTCTAATCAATTTCATACAATTATATGGTTTCAGGGTGGAATATTCTAATCATTCATTTAAACATATAAATTCCATTAACAACTGGTTAAAGAAGGATGTTTAAGCCTTGAGACCACTGAGTTATGTGTATGTCTGCCATTCAGAGGGTGAATGCGCAGGACAAAATATATAAGTGCCTTTGAACGGGGGTATGGTAGTAGGTGCCAAGTGCACCGGTTTGTGTTGAGAACTGCAACGCTGCTGGGTTTTTCATACTTCAACAGTTTCCTGTGTGTATCGTGACTGATCCACCACCCAAAGAACACCCAACCAGATTTACACAACTGTGGGAAGCGTTGCAGTCAACATGGGCCAGAATCTTTGTCTTTCTATACTCAGTGCCCCGACAAATGGAGGCTGTTCTGAGGGCAGAAGGGGGAGGAGTCCAACTCAGTATTAGGAAGGTGTTCTTAATGTTTTGTGCTGTTTATCTCATCTCATTTCTCATCTAATTTCTGTGAATATTTGTCCGAAGTGTTTGATCCGGAATATTCCGGCTTGGTGGGAAGGTCTGTGGAAAGTCACAGCAGTGTAGAACAGCTCTCTGTCAGAGCGGAAAATTGGGGGAAAATGACATGATTAGACCTAATGGGATCTGTCTCTCTCGCTTTCATTCTCTCTGGCTCTACTCTCTTTCACTTTGCCTCATTCTCTCTCTCTCTCTCTCTCTCTTTCTCTCTCTCTCTCTCCTTGTTGTTATTGCTCTATCAGCCTTCTAGCCAATCAGTAGGCCTCTAGCCAATCAGTAGGCCTCTAGCCAATCAGTAGGCCTCTAGCCAATCAGTAGGCCTC
>NC_048575.1:4115462-4155462 GCF_013265735.2 Oncorhynchus mykiss
TAGGAGTGCTAATCGAGGATCAGATTCTCCCTGTCCATGTAATCTTATTCATTATAATTCAGAAAGAGAGAGAGACAGAGACAAACACACAGAGAGAGAGAGACAGAGAGACACACAGACAGAGAGACACAGAGAGAGAGAAAGACAGAGAGAAAGAGAGAGAGACAGAGAGAGAGAGAGGGGGTACTACATAGTGTGTCTGTTATTGACACCATTGACTCAGCCATTCTGTTCCTTAAACATGATTTCATGTTACCGTCTGCATAAGGCTTTGAATGTACAGACCAACATATAGACAGGTTCATAAAGACAGACCAACATATAGACAGGTTCATAAAGACAGACCAACATATAGACAGATTCCTAAAGACAGACCAACATGTAGACAGATTCCTAAAGACAGAACAACATGTAGACAGATTCCTAAAGACAGACCAACATGTAGACAGATTCCTAAAGACAGAACAACATGTAGACAGATTCCTAAAGACAGACCAACATGTAGACAGATTCCTAAAGACAGAACAACATGTAGACAGATTCCTAAAGACAGACCAACATGTAGACAGATTCCTAAAGACAGACCAACATGTAGACAGATTCCTAAAGACAGAACAACATGTAGACAGATTCCTAAAGACAGACCAACATGTAGACAGATTCCTAAAGACAGAACAACATGTAGACAGATTCCTAAAGACAGAACAACATGTAGACAGATTCCTAAAGACAGACCAACATGTAGACAGATTCCTAAAGACAGACCAACATGTAGACAGATTCCTAAAGACAGAACAACATGTAGACAGATTCCTAAAGACAGACCAACATGTAGACAGATTCCTAAAGACAGAACAACATGTAGACAGATTCCTAAAGACAGACCAACATGTAGACAGATTCCTAAAGACAGACCAACATGTAGACAGATTCCTAAAGACAGACCAACATGTAGACAGATTCCTAAAGACAGACCAACATGTAGACAGATTCCTAAAGACAGAACAACATGTAGACAGATTCCTAAAGACAGACCAACATGTAGACAGATTCCTAAAGACAGACCAACATGTAGACAGATTCCTAAAGACAGACCAACATGTAGACAGATTCCTAAAGACAGACCAACATGTAGACAGATTCCTAAAGACAGACCAACATGTAGACAGATTCCTAAAGACAGAACAACATGTAGACAGATTCCTAAAGACAGAACAACATGTAGACAGATTCATAAAGACAGACCAACATATAGACAGATTCATAAAGACAGACCAACATATAGACAGATTCATAAAGACAGACCAACATATAGACAGCAGATTTACAACTGTCAGATTATTGTCCCATTCTTCCTGAGGGTGAGAGAATCAGTAACCTCTAACCTCTATCTTCGATCTGTACTAAACATATACTGTAAATCATATTACAATTATCCTGAATCAACCTCGGCTCTGGCATCCGACGGTGTGACTGTATCAATCCCTCTAGGCAGTCCTCAGAGCAGGGGCCAGACAGAGCAGGGGCCAGACAGAGCAGGGGCCAGACACAGCAGGGGCCAGACAGAGCAGGGGCCAGACCGAGCAGGGGCCAGACAGAGCAGGGGCCAGACAGAGCAGGGGCCAGACAGAGCAGGGGCCAGACCGAGCAGGGGCCAGACAGAGCAGGGGCCAGACACAGCAGGGGCCAGACAAAGCAGGGGGCCAGACAGAGCAGGGGCCAGACAGAACAGGGGCCAGACCGAGCAGGGGCCAGACACAGCAGGGGCCAGACACAGCACAGTGGGCCAGGCACAGCAGGGGGCCAGACACAGCAGGGGGCCAGACACAGTGGGGGCCAGACACAGCAGGGGGCCAGACACAGCAGGGGGCCAGACACAGCAGGGGTCCAGACACAGTGTGTACACTCTGTTCTAAATGCCTGGAGCCTAATGCAGAGTAACACCCCAGGACACACATACACACACAAACACAAATTAGCTACACACACACACACAGGAGCTGATGGAAGAGGTAGAATCACACACACACACACACACACACACACACACACACACACACACACAGGCCACGGCACACATCCTTGGATTCCCAAAGACCTCAGCAGAGTGGAATACTTAACCTCTTCATTCTACTAGTATAGTAATGTACTAGTATAGTAATATCTTCTACTAGTATAGTAATGTACTAGTATAGTAATATCTTCTAATAGCACAGTAATATATTTCTACTAATATAGTAATATAGAAGTATAGTAATGTACTAGTATAGTAATATCTTCTAATAGCACAGTAATATATTTCTACTAATATAGTAATATAGAAGTATAGTAATGTACTAGTATAGTAATATCTTCTACTAGTATAGTAATATCTTCTAATAGCACAGTAATATCTTCTAATAGTATAGTAATGTACTAGTATAGTAATATCTTCTAATAGTATAGTAATATCTTCTAATAGTATAGTAATGTACTAGTATAGTAATATCTTCTAATAGTATAGTAATATCTTCTAATAGTATAGTAATGTACTAGTATAGTAATATCTTCTACTAGTATAGTAATGTACTAGTATAGTAATATCTTCTAATAGTATAGTAATGTACTAGTATAGTAATATCTTCTAATAGTATAGTAATGTACTAGTATAGTAATATCTTCTACTAGTATAGTAATATCTTCTACTAGTATAGTAATATCTTCTAATAGTATAGTAATGTACTAGTATAGTAATATCTTCTAATAGTATAGTAATGTACTAGTATAGTAATATCTTCTACTAGTATAGTAATGTACTAGTATAGTAATATCTTCTAATAGCACAGTAATATATTTATACTAATATAGTAATATAGAAGTATAGTAATGTACTAGTATAGTAATATCTTCTACTAGTATAGTAATGTACTGGTATAGTAATATCTTCTAATAGTATAGTAATGTACTAGTATAGTAATATCTTCTACTAGTATAGTAATGTACTAGTATAGTAATATCTTCTACTAGTATAGTAATGTACTGGTATAGTAATATCTTCTAATAGTATAGTAATGTACTAGTATAGTAATATCTTCTACTAGTATAGTAATGTACTAGTATAGTAATATCTTCTACTAGTATAGTAATGTACTGGTATAGTAATATATTCTACTAGTATAGTAATGTACTAGTATAGTAATATCTTCTAATAGCATAGTAATATATTTCTACTAATATAGTAATCTAGTAGTATAGTAATCTGGTAGTATATTAATCTAGTAGTATTGTAATCTAGTAGTATTGTAATCTAGTAGTATTGTAATCTAGTAGTATATTAATCTATTCACGTAGTATAGTAAGATATTTCTACTAATATAGTAATCTAGTAGTATAGTAATCTAGTAGTATTGTAATCTAGTAGTATTGTGATCTAGTAGTATTGTAATTTAGTAGTATATTAATCTATTCATGTAGTATAGTAATCTCTTCTAGTAGCATAGTAATCTAGTAGTATAGTAATCTAGTAGTATAGTAATCCAGTAGTATTGTAATCTAGTAGTATTGTAATCTAGTAGTATTGTAATCTAGTAGTATTGTAATCTAGTAGTATATTCATCTATTCATGTAGTATAGTAATCTCTTCTAGTAGTATAGTAATCTAGTAGTATAGTAATCTGGTAGTATATTAATCTAGTAGTATATTAATCTAGTAGTATTGTAATCTAGTAGTATTGTAATCTAGTAGTATATTAATCTATTCATGTAGTATAGTAATCTCTTCTAGTAGTATAGTAATCTAGTAGTCTAGTAATCTGGTAGTATATTAATCTAGTAGTATATTAATCTAGTAGTATTGTAATCTAGTAGTATTGTAATCTAATAGTATATTAATCTATTCATGTAGTATAGTAATCTCTTCTAGTAGTATAGTAATCTAGTAGTATAGTACTCTCTTCTATTAGTGCAGTAATCTCTTCTTGTAGTATAGTAATCTAGTAGTATATTAATCTCTTCTAGTAGTATAGTACTCTCTTCTATTAGTACAGTAATCTCTTCTTGTAGTATAGTAATCTAGTAGTATATTAATCTATTCTTGCAGTATAGTAATCTAGTAGTATAGTAATCTCTTCTAGTAGTATAGTACTATCTTCTATTAGTACAGTAATCTCTTCTAGTAGTATAGTAATCTAGTAGTATAGTAATCTAGTAGTATATTAATCTATTCTTGTAGTATAGTAATCTAGTAGTATATTAATATCTTCTAGTAGTATAGTACTCTCTTCTATTAGTACAGTAATCTCTTCTTGTAGTATAGTAATCTAGTAGTATATTAATCTCTTCTAGTAGTATAGTAATCTAGTAGTATATTAATCTCTTCTAGTAGTATAGTAATATAGTAGTATATTAATCTATTATTGTAGTATAGTAATCTAGTAGTATAGTAATCTAGTAGTATATTAATCTATTCTTGTAGTATAGTAATCTAGTAGTATAGTAATCTAGTAGTATATTAATATATTCTTGTAGTATAGTAATCTAGTAGTATAGTAATCTAGTAGTATATTCATCTATTCTTGTAGTATAGTAATCGAGTAGTATAGTAATCTCTTCTAGTAGTATAGTAATCTAGTAGTATAGTACTCTCTTCTATTAGTACAGTAATCTCTTCTAGTAGTATAGTACTCTCTTCTATTAGTACAGTAATCTCTTCTAGTAGTATAGTACTCTCTTCTATTAGTACAGTAATCTCTTCTTGTAGTATAGTAATCTGGTAGTATAGTAATATCTTCTAGTAGTATAGTACCCTCTCCTATTAGTATAGAAATCTCTTCTTGTAGTATAGTAATCTGGTAGTATAGAAATCTCTTCTTGTAGTATAGTAATCTAGTAGTATAGTAATATATTCTAGTAGTATAGTACTCTCTCTTATTAGTATAGTAATCTATTCTAGTAGTATAGAAATCTCTTCTTGTAGTATAGTAATCTAGGTTAACCCAGAAGTAAAACCCATAAGTAAAATATGTGTGGGCACATGCGCAAATCACTTGAAGCCAAGCAGTTGAAGCACCGCCTTCTCCCAATCCCGATAGGTCCAAATACCCAGTGACGAAAACCCAAAGACCGGAACTAATGCTGCTCGTTATTTCACGCAACCCATTCAGTCCCGACAGAGTCTTCGGTGATATGATACTCTGCCCAATCTCGCTGACTAGTTTCAAGTTTGGTCACATGCACAGGTATAGTAGAAAGGCTTCACTTGCAAGTCCTACAGTGCAATACTCAATATAACAAGAAGTACAACCAAGAAACCCCCTACGAGAAATAAGAAGTAAGAAAATGTGTTATATAATGTACACTGTGCAGTCTAACTGATGTTGTGAGAGTCTCTCGGGTTGTTTAAAGAACAGTAGTGACATTGGGATATCCAGGCCTATTAAAGAACATTGGGATATCCAGGCCTATTACAGGACATTGGGATGTCCGGGCCTATTACAGAACATTGGGATATCCGGGCCTATTACAGAACATTGGGATATCCAGGCCTATTACAGAACATTGGGATATCCAGGCCTATTAAAGAACATTGGGATATCCAGGCCTATTACAGAACATTGGGATGTCCGGGCCTATTACAGAACATTGGGATATCCAGGCCTATTAAAGAACATTGGGATATCCAGGCCTATTACAGGACATTGGGATGTCCGGGCCTATTACAGAACATTGGGATATCCGGGCCTATTACAGAACATTGGGATGTCCGGGCCTATTACAGAACATTGGGATATCCAGGCCTATTACAGAACATTGGGATATCCAGGCCTATTACAGAACATTGGGATATCCGGGCCTATTACAGAACATTGGGATATCCGGGCCTATTACAGAACATTGGGGTATCCGGGCCTATTAGGGCCTATTACAGAACATTGGGATATCCAGGCCTATTACAGAACATTGGGATATCCGGGCCTATTACAGAACATTAGGATGTCCGGGCCTATTACAGAACATTGAGATATCCGGGCCTATTACAGAACATTGGGATATCCAGGCCTATTACAGAACATTGGGATATCCGGGCCTATTACAGAACATTGGGATATCCGGGCCTATTACAGAACATTGGGATGTCGGGCCTATTACAGAACATTGGGATATCCGGGCCTATTACAGAACATTGGGATGTCCGGGCCTATTACAGAACATTGGGATATCCAGGCCTATTACAGAACATTGGGATATCCAGGCCTATTACAGAACATTGGGATATCCGGGCCTATTACAGAACATTGGGATATCCGGGCCTATTACAGAACATTGGGATATCCAGGCCTATTACAGAACATTGAGATATCCAGGCCTATTACAGAACATTGGGATATCCGGGCCTATTACAGAACATTGGGATATCCAGGCCTATTACAGAACATTGGGATATCCAGGCCTATTACAGAACATTGGGATATCCGGGCCTATTACAGAACATTGGGATATCCAGGCCTATTACAGAACATTGGGATATCCGGGCCTATTACAGAACATTGGGATATCCAGGCCTATTACAGAACATTGGGATATTCGGGCCTATTACAGAACATTGGGATATCCAGGCCTATTACAGAACATTGGGATATCCGGGCCTATTACAGAACATTGGGATATCCAGGCCTATTACAGAACATTGGGATATCCGGGCCTATTAGGGCCTATTACAGAACATTGGGATATCCGGGCCTGTTACAGAACATTGGGATATCCGGGCCTGTTACAGAACATTGGGATATCCGGGCCTATTAGGGCCTATTACAGAACATTGGGGTATCCGGGCCTATTAGGGCTTATTACAGAACATTGGGATATCTGGGCCTACCTCCGTAGAGAAAAGTATTATCGATGAACGGAATGTTTGGCTGAAGTGTAAAAAGGGTGCATTCCTATTTTAAATATAGTTTTGTCTTTGTATTGATACCTAAGTATGTACTGGTATGTGTGTGTCTGGTGGACGTTGCTGGGTGGGAATGTGGTGAAGAGGAACGAAGGTGGAAAGAAAGACAAGGTGATGAGGTTGAAACCATTAAATTAACATTTTATGGGGAGGAAACTCCACATGATTCAAGGTTGCTGTGTTCACGTCTGTTAACTCTGATCACGGTGACTGAGGTGAAAGCCTCAGTCATTGTGAAAAGCCTGATTCTGAATCATTTTATATCAGCAGGAGTCTAACAACTCCATCTGATTCTGATTCATTATATATCAGTAGGAGTCTAACAACTCCATCTGATTCTGATTCATTATATACCAGCAGGAGTCTATCAACTCCATCTGATTCTGATTCATTATATATCAGTAGGAGTCTAACAACTGCATCTGATTCTGATTCATTATATACCAGCAGGAGTCTAACAACTCCATCTGATTCTGATTCATTATATATCAGCACGAGTCTATCAACTCCATCTGATTCTGATTCATTATATATCAGCAGGAGTCTATAAACTCCATCTGATTCACAGAGACCCTGTTATGAGCAGGTCCAAAGCCTAGCACAATATCTCAGATAACACATTAAGGGTGGTAGACTGTAACCAGTGATCCTATATCTCTGATAACCCATTAAGGGTGGTAGACTGTAACCCCTGACCCTATATCTCTGATTACCCATTAAGGGTGGTAGACTGTAACCTGTGATACTATATCTCTGATTACCCATTAAGGGTGGTAGACTGTAACCTGTGATACTATATCTCTGATTACCCATTAAGGGTGGTAGACTGTAACCCCTGACACTATATCTCAGATTACCCAATAAGGGTGGTAGACTGTAACCTCTGATACTATATCTCTGATTACCCATTAAGGGTGGTAGACTGTAACCCCTGATACTATATCTCAGATTACCCATTAAGGGTGGTAGACTGTAACCTCTGACCCTATATCTCTGATTACCCATTAAGGGTGATAGACTGTAACAAGACTCAATATTCAATAAATGTTCCTTATTGTTTTGACGAGGGGTGAAGGTTGTGAAGTGAAGGCTGAATGCCTGATAGTGAAGTTAATTCTATGAGCTGAGGTGAAGGTGAAGTACATTAGGTGAAGCCCTGTATGGCGACAGACATGTTCATTCTATGAACTGAACGGAGTGAAGGATGTAAGTGAAACTCCATCTGAAACACTGGTTATTTATGAACGTTGCAATTCACCAGGAAACCCAGAGTGGGCGGTAACTGTAAAAAGCCTATACATTACCCTAGGATACTGAGCACTGGCTGTAACTATAGATACAAGGTAGCTTTATTCATTACCCTAGGATACCGAGCACTGGCGGTAACTATAGATACAAGGTAGATTTATACATTACCCTAGGATACCGAGCACTGGCGGTAACTATAGATACAAGGTAGCTTTATTCATTACCCTAGGATACCGAGCACTGGCGGTAACTATAGATACAAGGTAGCTTTATTCATTACCCTAGGATACCGAGCACTGGCGGTAACTATAGATACAAGGTAGCTTTATTCATTACCCTAGGATACCGAGCACTGGCGGTAACTATAGATACAAGGTAGCTTTATTCATTACCCTAGGATACTGAGCACTGGCGGTAATTATAGATACAAGGTAGCTTTATTCATTACCCTAGGATACCGAGCACTGGCGGTAACTATAGATACAAGGTAGCTTTATACATTACCCTAGGATACCGAGCACTGGCGGTAACTATAGATACAAGGTAGCTTTATTCATTACCCTAGGATACCTAGCACTGGCGGTAACTATAGATACAAGGTAGCTTTATTCATTATCCTAGGATACCGAGCACTGCCGGTAACTATAGATACAAGGTAGCTTTATTCATTACCCTAGGATACCGAGCACTGGCGGTAACTATAGATACAAGGTAGCTTTATTCATTACCCTAGGATACCTAGCACTGCCGGTAACTATAGATACATGGTAGCTTTATTCATTACCCTAGGATACCTAGCACTGGCGGTAACTATAGATACAAGGTAGCTTTATTCATTACCCTAGGATACCGAGCACTGGCGGTAACTATAGATACAAGGTAGATTTATTCATTACCCTAGGATACCTAGCACTGGCGGTAACTATAGATACAAGGTAGCTTTATTCATTACCCTAGGATACCTAGCACTGCCGGTAACTATAGATACAAGGTAGCTTTATACATTACCCTAGGATACCGAGCACTGGCGGTAACTATAGATACAAGGTAGCTTTATTCATTACCCTAGGATACCTAGCACTGGCGGTAACTATAGATACAAGGTAGCTTTATTCATTACCCTAGGATACCTAGCACTGCCGGTAACTATAGATACAAGGTAGCTTTATACATTACCCTAGGATACCGAGCACTGGCGGTAACTATAGATACAAGGTAGCTTTATACATCACCCTAGGATACCTAGCACTGGCGGTAACTATAGATACAAGGTAGCTTTATACATTACCCTAGGATACCTAGCACTGGCGGTAACTATAGATACAAGGTAGCTTTATTCATTACCCTAGGATACCGAGCACTGGCGGTAACTATAGATACAAGGTAGCTTTATACATTACCCTAGGATACCTAGCACTGGCGGTAACTATAGATACAAGGTAGCTTTATTCATTACCCTAGGATACCTAGCACTGGCGGTAACTATAGATACAAGGTAGCTTTATACATTACCCTAGGATACCGAGCACTGGCGGTAACTATAGATACAAGGTAGCTTTATTCATTACCCTAGGATACCGAGCACTGGCGGTAACTATAGATACAAGGTAGCTTTATTCATTATCCTAGGATACAGAGCACTGGCGGTAACTATAGATACAAGGTAGCTTTATTCATTACCCTAGGATACCGAGCACTGGCGGTAACTATAGATACAAGGTAGCTTTATTCATTACCCTAGGATACCGAGCACTGGCGGTAACTATAGATACAAGGTAGCTTTATACATTACCCTAGGATACCGAGCACTGCCGGTAACTATAGATACAAGGTAGCTTTATTCATTACCCTAGGATACCGAGCACTGCCGGTAACTATAGATACAAGGTAGATTTATACATTACCCTAGGATACCGAGCACTGGCGGTAACTATAGATACAAGGTAGCTTTATTCATTACCCTAGGATACCTAGCACTGCCGGTAACTATAGATACAAGGTAGCTTTATTCATTACCCTAGGATACCGAGCACTGGCGGTAACTATAGATACAAGGTCGATTTATACATTACCATAGGATACCGAGCACTGGCGGTAACTATAGATACAAGGTAGATTTATACATTACCCTAGGATACCTAGCACTGGCGGTAACTATAGATACAAGGTAGCTTTATTCATTACCCTAGGATACCGAGCACTGGCGGTAACTATAGATACAAGGTAGCTTTATTCATTACCCTAGGATACCGAGCACTGGCGGTAACTATAGATACAAGGTAGCTTTATTCATTACCCTAGGATACCGAGCACTGGCGGTAACTATAGATACAAGGTAGCTTTATTCATTACCCTAGGATACCGAGCACTGCCGGTAACTATAGATACAAGGTAGCTTTATACATTACCCTAGGATACTGAGCACTGGCGGTAACTATAGATACAAGGTAGCTTTATTCATTACCCTAGGATACCGAGCACTGGCGGTAACTATAGATACAAGGTAGCTTTATTCATTACCCTAGGATACCTAGCACTGGCGGTAACTATAGATACAAGGTAGATTTATACATTACCCTAGGATACCGAGCACTGGCGGTAACTATAGATACAAGGTAGATTTATACATTACCCTAGGATACCGAGCACTGGCGGTAACTATAGATACAAGGTAGATTTATACATTACCCTAGGATACCTAGCACTGGCGGTAACTATAGATACAAGGTAGCTTTATTCATTACCCTAGGATACCGAGCACTGGCGGTAACTATAGATACAAGGTAGCTTTATTCATTACCCTAGGATACCGAGCACTGGCGGTAACTATAGATACAAGGTAGCTTTATTCATTACCCTAGGATACCGAGCACTGGCGGTAACTATAGATACAAGGTAGCTTTATTCATTATCCTAGGATACAGAGCACTGGCGGTAACTATAGATACAAGGTAGCTTTATTCATTACCCTAGGATACCGAGCACTGGCGGTAACTATAGATACAAGGTAGCTTTATTCATTACCCTAGGATACCGAGCACTGGCGGTAACTATAGATACAAGGTAGCTTTATACATTACCCTAGGATACCGAGCACTGCCGGTAACTATAGATACAAGGTAGCTTTATTCATTACCCTAGGATACCGAGCACTGCCGGTAACTATAGATACAAGGTAGATTTATACATTACCCTAGGATACCGAGCACTGGCGGTAACTATAGATACAAGGTAGCTTTATTCATTACCCTAGGATACCTAGCACTGCCGGTAACTATAGATACAAGGTAGCTTTATTCATTACCCTAGGATACCGAGCACTGGCGGTAACTATAGATACAAGGTCGATTTATACATTACCCTAGGATACCGAGCACTGGCGGTAACTATAGATACAAGGTAGATTTATACATTACCCTAGGATACCTAGCACTGGCGGTAACTATAGATACAAGGTAGCTTTATTCATTACCCTAGGATACCGAGCACTGGCGGTAACTATAGATACAAGGTAGCTTTATTCATTACCCTAGGATACCGAGCACTGGCGGTAACTATAGATACAAGGTAGCTTTATTCATTACCCTAGGATACCGAGCACTGGCGGTAACTATAGATACAAGGTAGCTTTATTCATTACCCTAGGATACCGAGCACTGCCGGTAACTATAGATACAAGGTAGCTTTATACATTACCCTAGGATACTGAGCACTGGCGGTAACTATAGATACAAGGTAGCTTTATTCATTACCCTAGGATACCGAGCACTGGCGGTAACTATAGATACAAGGTAGCTTTATTCATTACCCTAGGATACCTAGCACTGGCGGTAACTATAGATACAAGGTAGATTTATACATTACCCTAGGATACCGAGCACTGGCGGTAACTATAGATACAAGGTAGATTTATACATTACCCTAGGATACCTAGCACTGGCGGTAACTATAGATACAAGGTAGATTTATACATTACCCTAGGATACCTAGCACTGGCGGTAACTATAGATACAAGGTAGCTTTATTCATTACCCTAGGATACCGAGCACTGCCGGTAACTATAGATACAAGGTAGCTTTATTCATTACCCTAGGATACCGAGCACTGGCGGTAACTATAGATACAAGGTAGATTTATACATTACCCTAGGATACTGAGCACTGGCGGTAACTATAGATACAAGGTAGATTTATACATTACCCTAGGATACCTAGCACTGGCGGTAACTATAGATACAAGGTAGATTTATACATTACCCTAGGATACCTAGCACTGCCGGTAACTATAGATACAAGGTAGCTTTATTCATTACCCTAGGATACCGAGCACTGGCGGTAACTATAGATACAAGGTAGATTTATACATTACCCTAGGATACCGAGCACTGGCGGTAACTATAGATACAAGGTAGATTTATACATTACCCTAGGATACCTAGCACTGGCGGTAACTATAGATACAAGGTAGCTTTATTCATTACCCTAGGATACCTAGCACTGCCGGTAACTATAGATACAAGGTAGCTTTATTCATTATCCTAGGATACCGAGCACTGGCGGTAACTATAGATACAAGGTAGATTTATACATTACCCTAGGATACTGAGCACTGGCGGTAACTATAGATACAAGGTAGATTTATACATTACCCTAGGATACCGAGCACTGGCGGTAACTATAGATACAAGGTAGATTTATACATTACCCTAGGATACCGAGCACTGGCGGTAACTATAGATACAAGGTAGATTTATACATTACCCTAGGATACCTAGCACTGGCGGTAACTATAGATACAAGGTAGCTTTATTCATTACCCTAGGATACCGAGCACTGGCGGTAACTATAGATACAAGGTAGCTTTATTCATTACCCTAGAATACCGAGCACTGGCGGTAACTATAGATACAAGGTAGCTTTATACATTACCCTAGGATACCGAGCACTGGCGGTAACTATAGATACAAGGTAGCTTTATTCACGACAAGGTTATTTAGTGAAAAAAGGTGTTCATTTAGTTATTTAGTGAAACAAGGTGTATATTTAGTTATTTAGTGAAACAAGGTGTATATTTAGTTATTTAGTGAAACAAGGTGTATATTTAGTTATTTATTGAAACAAGGTGTATATTTAGTTATTTAGTGAAACAAGGTGTATATTTAGTTATTTTGTGAAACAAGGTGTATATTTAGTTATTTAGTGAAACAAGGTGTATATTTAGTTATTTAGTGAAACAAGGTGTATATTTAGTTATTTAGTGAAACAAGGTGTATATTTAGTTATTTTGTGAAACAAGGTGTATATTTAGTTATTTAGTGAAAAAGGTGTATATTTAGTTATTTAGTGAAACAAGGTGTATATTTAGTTATTTAGTGAAACAAGGTGTATATTTAGTTATTTAGTGAAACAAGGTGTATATTTAGTTATTTAGTGAAAAAGGTGTATATTTAGTTATTTAGTGAAACAAGGTGTATATTTAGTTATTTAGTGAAACAAGGTGTATATTTAGTTATTTTGTGAAACAAGGTGTATATTTAGTTATTTAGTGAAAAAGGTGTATATTTAGTTATTTAGTGAAACAAGGTGTATATTTAGTTATTTAGTGAAACAAGGTGTATATTTAGTTATTTAGTGAAACAAGGTGTATATTTAGTTATTTAGTGAAAAAGGTGTATATTTAGTTATTTAGTGAAACAAGGTGTATATTTAGTTATTTTGTGAAACAACGTGTAGATTTAGTTATTTAGTGAAGAAAGGTGTATATTTAGTTATTTAGTGAAAAAGGTGTATATTTAGTTATTTAGTGAAAAAGGTGTAGATTTAGTTATTTAGTGAAGAAAGGTGTACATTTAGTTATTTAGTGAAAAAGGTGTATATTTAGTTATTTAGTGAAATGCCTCAGTTTCCCCTCTTTGCCAATGAAATAGTCATTTAAATAACTGCCGATGTCAAAAGGTTTTGGTGATGAATAATGAGCCATCTGATTAAACGAAAGACGGAGTTTAATTATTCTTTCTGCCCATAATGTGATTTAGTAGTCCATCACAAGAGATAATTTATCTTAGTTTCATAAAACAGCCGCTTCTCGTTTTTCCCGTTCAGTTTTTAGTGACATTATTTCTCAATTTACAAAATGTCTGCCAATCAGATGTGCAGCCAGATGTATTTCCCTGCTTCATTTCTACAGTTTTTCATCAAAGGACTAAAAGGGGTCTTTTAATCACTATGGTTCCACACACTTCCCGAAGAACCCTTGAAGAAAAGTATTTTCCTAGTAGGAGACTTTACAGAGAGGCAGTCAGGTTAGAGACGCGCCGTGACTCAGATAGAAGACTGAAGAACCCTTGAAGAAAACTATTTTCCTAGTAGGAGACTTTACAGAGAGGCAGTCAGGTTAGAGACACGCCGTGACTCAGATAGAAGACTGAAGGACTGGAGTAGAACATTACAATTACTCTTTCACGCTCCTCCTCTCCACTCCTCTCCTCCTCTCCTCCATTCATCCTCTCTTCATCTCCTCCTCTCTACCCCACCTCTCCACTCCTCCTCTCCTCTCCACTCATCCTCTCCACTCCTCCTCTCCTCTCCACTCCACTCCTCCTCTCCAGTCCTCCTCTCCACTCCACTCCACTCCACTCCACTCCTCCTCTCCAGTCCTCCTCTCCACTCCACTCCTCCACTCCACTCCTCCTCTCCAGTCCTCCTCTCCTCCACTCATCCTCTCCACTCTTCCTCTCCACTCCATTCCACTCCTCCTCTCCACTGCTCCTCTCCATTCCACTCCACTCCTCCACTCCAGTCCTCCTCTCTAGTCCTCCTCTCCTCCTCTCCAGTCCTCCTCTCTAGTCCTCCCCTCCTCCACTCCTCCTCTCCAGTCCTCCTCTCCTCCACTCCTCCTCTCCTCTCCTCTACCCCTCCTCTCCACTCCTCCTCTCCACTCCTCCTCTCCACCCCACCCCTCTCCTCTCCTCTCCTCTCCTCTCCTCTCCTCTCCTCTCCTCTCCTCTCCTCTCCACTCCACTCCACTCCACTCCACTCCTCCTCTCCTCTCCAACTGTCTAGATCCTTTGGAATTTACACCTCTGTACCTGCCAATTTGTCCCATCTGCTGTCACAGAGGGGATGAGGATGTTTATGTGGAACACAAACTCGTCTGTCTCAGGCTGCCCTGGTGTGATACCCCCTAACTATCTCTCTCTATGAGGTAGGCTAAAGGCCCTGGTGTTATACCCCCTAACTATCTCTCTCTATGAGGTAGGCTAAAGGCCCTGGTGTTATACCCCCTAACTATCTCTCTCTATGAGGCTAAAGGCCCTGGTGTTATACCCCCTAACTATCTCTCTCTATGAGGTAGGCTAAAGGCCCTGGTGTTATACCCCCTAACTATCTCTCTCTATGAGGTAGGCTAAAGGCCCTGGTGTTATACCCCCTAACTATCTCTCTCTATGAGGCTAAAGGCCCTGGTGTTATACCCCCTAACTATCTCTCTCTATGAGGTAGGCTAAAGGCCCTGGTGTTATACCCCCTAACTATCTCTCTCTATGAGGCTAAAGGCCCTGGTGTTATACCCCCTAACTATCTCTCTCTATGAGGCTAAAGGCCCTGGTGTTATACCCCCTAACTATCTCTCTCTATGAGGCTAAAGGCCCTGGTGTTATACCCCCTAACTATCTCTCTCTATGAGGCGAAAGGCCCTGGTGTTATACCCCCTAACTATCTCTCTCTATGAGGCTAAAGGCCCTGGTGTTATACCCCCTAACTATCTCTCTCTATGAGACTAAAGGCCCTGGTGTTATACCCCCTAACTATCTCTCTCTATGAGGCTAAAGGCCCTGGTGTTATACCCCCTAACTATCTCTCTCTATGAGGCTAAAGGCCCTGGTGTTATACCCCCTAACTATCTCTCTCTATGAGGCTAAAGGCCCTGGTGTTATACCCCCTAACTATCTCTCTCTATGAGGTAGGCTAAAGGCCCTGGTGTTATACCCCCTAACTATCTCTCTCTATGAGGTAGGCTAAAGGCCCTGGTGTTATACCCCCTAACTATCTCTCTCTATGAGGCTAAAGGCCCTGGTGTTATACCCCCTAACTATCTCTCTCTATGAGGCTAAAGGCCCTGGTGTTATACCCCCTAACTATCTCTCTCTATGAGGCTAAAGGCCCTGATGTTATACCCCCTAACTATCTCTCTCTATGAGGCTAAAGGCCCTGGTGTTATACCCCCTAACTATCTCTCTCTATGAGGTAGGCTAAAGGCCCTGGTGTTATACCCCCTAACTATCTCTCTCTATGAGGTAGACTAAAGGCCCTGGTGTTATACCCCCTAACTATCTCTCTCTATGAGGCTAAAGGCCCTGGTGTTATACCCCCTAACTATCTCTCTCTATGAGGCTAAAGGCCCTGGTGTTATACCCCCTAACTATCTCTCTCTATGAGGCTAAAGGCCCTGGTGTTATACCCCCTAACTATCTCTCTCTATGAGGCTAAAGGCCCTGGTGTTATACCCCCTAACTATCTCTCTCTATGAGGCTAAAGGCCCTGGTGTTATACCCCCTAACTATCTCTCTCTATGAGGCTAAAGGCCCTGGTGTTATACCCCCTAACTATCTCTCTCTATGAGGCTAAAGGCCCTGGTGTTATACCCCCTAACTATCTCTCTCTATGAGGCTAAAGGCCCTGGTGTTATACCCCCTAACTATCTCTCTCTATGAGGTAGGCTAAAGGCCCTGGTGTTATACCCCCTAACTATCTCTCTCTATGAGGTAGGCTAAAGGCCCTGGTGTTATACCCCCTAACTATCTCTCTCTTTGAGGCTAAAGGCCCTGGTGTTATACCCCCTAACTATCTCTCTCTATGAGGCTAAAGGCCCTGGTGTTATACCCCCTAACTATCTCTCTCTATGAGGCTAAAGGCCCTGGTGTTATACCCCCTAACTATCTCTCTCTATGAGGCTAAAGGCCCTGGTGTTATACCCCCTAACTATCTCTCTCTATGAGGTAGGCTAAAGGCCCTGGTGTTATACCCCCTAACTATCTCTCTCTATGAGGCTAAAGGCCCTGGTGTTATACCCCCTAACTATCTCTCTCTATGAGGCTAAAGGCCCTGGTGTTATACCCCCTAACTATCTCTCTCTATGAGGCTAAAGGCCCTGGTGTTATACCCCCTAACTATCTCTCTCTATGAGGCTAAAGGCCCTGGTGTTATACCCCCTAACTATCTCTCTCTATGAGGTAGGCTAAAGGCCCTGGTGTTATACCCCCTAACTATCTCTCTCTATGAGGTAGGCTAAAGGCCCTGGTGTTATACCCCCTAACTATCTCTCTCTATGAGGTAGGCTAAAGGCCCTGGTGTTATACCCCCTAACTATCTCTCTCTATGAGGTAGGCTAAAGGCCCTGGTGTTATACCCCCTAACTATCTCTCTCTATGAGGCTAAAGGCCCTGGTGTTATACCCCCTAACTATCTCTCTCTATGAGGCTAAAGGCCCTGGTGTTATACCCCCTAACTATCTCTCTCTATGAGGCTAAAGGCCCTGGTGTTATACCCCCTAACTATCTCTCTCTATGAGGCTAAAGGCCCTGGTGTTATACCCCCTAACTATCTCTCTCTATGAGGCTAAAGGCCCTGGTGTTATACCCCCTAACTATCTCTCTCTATGAGGCTAAAGGCCCTGGTGTTATACCCCCTAACTATCTCTCTCTATGAGGCTAAAGGCCCTGGTGTTATACCCCCTAACTATCTCTCTCTATGAGGCTAAAGGCCCTGGTGTTATACCCCCAAACTATCTCTCTCTATGAGGTAGACTAAAGGCCCTGGTGTTATACCCCCTAACTATCTCTCTCTATGAGGCTAAAGGCCCTGGTGTTATACCCCCTAACTATCTCTCTCTATGAGGCTAAAGGCCCTGGTGTTATACCCCCTAACTATCTCTCTCTATGAGGCTAAAGGCCCTGGTGTTATACCCCCTAACTATCTCTCTCTATGAGGTAGACTAAAGGCCCTGGTGTTATACCCCCTAACTATCTCTCTCTATGAGGTAGGCTAAAGGCCCTGGTGTCTTTCCGCTGCTTTATATTTTATTTTACCTTTATTTAACCAGGTAGGCTAGTTGAGAACACCTTTATTTAACCAGGTAGGCTAGTTGAAAACACCTTTATTTAACCAGGTAGGCTAGTTGAGAACACCTTTATTTAACCAGGTAGGCTAGTTGAAAACACCTTTATTTAACCAGGTAGGCTAGTTGAGAACACCTTTATTTAACCTGGTAGGCTAGTTGAGAACACCTTTATTTAACCAGGTAGGCTAGTTGAGAACACCTTTATTTAACCAGGTAGCACAGTTGAGAACACCTTTATTTAACCACGTAGGACAGTTGAGAACAAGTTCTCATTTACAATTGCGACCTGGCCAAGATAAAGCAAAGAGGTTCGACACAAACAACAACACAGAGTTACACCTGGAGTAAAACAAACATACAGTCAATAATACAGTAGAAACAAGTCTATATACGATGTGAGCAAATGAGGTGAGATAAGGGAGGTAAAGGCAAAAAAAAAAGGCCATGGTGGTGTCGTGTCTTTGGCTATGCCGGATTAATTGATAAAACATGCTATTCTATAAAATAATTTCTCCATAATTAATATCACCTGATTGAGCTAATCATGTAAATGTAATTAACTAGAGAGTCGGGCACTACGAAATAATATTTTTAGAGCTGTTATCTTCCGAATAAACTCTTAAAGACCTAGTAATATTTTACATCCATAGCAGTCAACATTCATCTTCATCTTACTTCAGTCTCATCTGAAAGTTGTACATTCTTGGTTATCTGCAAGAACCCTGGCTAACAAGTTGAATCAGCAATACAAAATTGGTTTTAATAATGTATTTATTAAATACCTAACTAATCAAACATAATTCATATACACATAATTATATCATAACTTGATTACAAATTACGTCATAAGGGAAAACGTCCCTAGTGGGCGGAACAGATATGAAAGCTTGTTACACAAAGGAAAAGGTCTGGTTGAGTGAAAGAGCGGGAAGACAGGAACAAAGTTGAAGCTGTGCTATCGTAAATACAGTATCTTATGCATTCTAAATTACTGCCCATTTGGAAAAGGAAAATGCAATAAATATTTACTCTGAGCTGCGCTTCGGTAGGTTGGTGGTAGATGGAAGGCCGTGTTGCCAAACCCGAGTCCTTCGTCCTTTGAAGAATGTCTCTGGTTGTCAATTGGTTACGTTGTAGTAACGTCGTTGTGTGATAGACGGGATACTCTGTCTGTTCTTTCCTAACCTGCGTTTGCAGCTGATGTTGCTAACTCAACGGCTAGGAGGTATCACTTCTGTAGTGAATAAGAGTTCAAAGTTCATACCATTCGCAACCAAAGCTCCTGCTGATGTTGGCTTCTTCCTGTAGTTATTTTCTGAAGCATTCTGACATAGGATCGTCATCCTACCTCATCGGAACAGGAGGTTATATTGTCGTCAAGGCTTCATATAGGAAAGGAGAGGAGGGCGTGTTTGAAAAGTTTTACAGACCTTGTCCCTTCACAGAGGCGGGCCACTGAGTGAGCAGCCCTAATTTATGAAAATCCAAATCTCACATTATTGAAGCTAAAATCACATTTCATCCCATCACAAATAAATTCATATTCAAACATTTAAATTGAACAACGATTCCATGTGAATCCGATAACTCTGATGTGTACTTTATGTCATCTTATCATTGATGAGAATGTCTCAGATGACAACCGAACTGACATCATATTCATTAAGTACCACTGCATATGTTCAATTGGTCGGATTACCAGAATATAGTTAATTTCCCCCCACCTTCTGATGTTCCCAGAATCTCTATGTTAACCAAGGGTTTTGCAAATGTAACCTTAGTAGAGTAGAGAGAGGAAAAAGGGTGGAAGAGGTATTTATGACTGTCATAAACCAACCCCCCAGGCCAACGTCATGACAGTGGCGAAGTAAATACAATATAGCAAGTAAAACACTGGAATGGTAGATTTGCAGTGGAAGAATGTGCAAAGTAGAGAGAAATAATGGGGTGCAAAGGAGCAAAATAAATAAATACAGTAGGGGAAGAGGTAGTTGCTTGGGCTAATTTATAGATGGGCTATGTACAGGTGCAGTAATCTGTGAGCTGCTCTGACAGCTGGTGCTTAAAGCTAGTGAGGGAGATAAGTGTTTCCAGTTTCAGAGATTGTTTTAGTTTGTTCCAGTCATTGGCAGCAGAGAACTGGAAGGAGAGGCGGCCAAAGGAAGAATTGGCTTAGGGGGTGACCAACGAAATATACCTGCTGGAGCGCGTGCTACAGGTGGGTGCTGCTATGGTGACCAGCGAGCTGAGATAAGGGGGGACTTTACCTAGCAGGTTCTTGTAGATGACCTGGAGCCAGTGGGTTTGGTGACGAGTATGAAGCTAGGGCCAGCCAACGAGAGCATACAGGTCGCAGTGGTGGGTAGTATATGGGGCTTTGGTGACAAAACGGATGGCACTGTGATAGACTGCATTCAATTTGTTGAGTAGGGTATTGGAGGCTATTTTGTAAATGACATCGCCGAAGTCGAGGATCGGTTGGATGGTCAGTTTTACGAGGGTATGTTTGGCAGCATGAGTGAAGGATGCTTTGTTGCCAAATAGGAATCCGGGGGGGGGGTGCCTTAAATCGATATCCATGTCTTCGACGCCCGGTTGAACAGTGGGTTAACTCTCTTGTTCTGGGGCAGAACGACAGATTTTTGTCAACTCGGGGATTCGATCCCAGCGGCCTTTCGGTTTTCTGGCCCAAATGCTCTAACCGCATGTACAAAAATACTTTTTGGTTTTGCATTACTGTACCGGGCTCACTGATTCTGACTTCCTCTGAGCGAGGACACAAGCCCCTCTGGTGTGGCGTCGCAGCTTAACGTCAAACACCTGTCTAGAACCTCCTCCCTTTTATAGTGTACTACTGTTGACCAGAGCTCTATGGGTCCTGGTTCAAATTGGTGCACTATGCAGGGGATAGGTTGTCATTTGGGACGTGCCCTTCCGTAAAGGGCCACATGCTCTGGGCACGGCTTCAGAAACAGCAGGCTATAATACTCTTTACAAACACACACACACACACACACACACACACACACACACACACCACACACACCACACACCACACACCACACACCACACACCACACACCACACACACACCACACACCACACACACACACACACACACACACACACACACACACACACACACACACACACACACATACACACACACACACAGACCCAAACTCTGCCTTCTCAGCTCTGAGGTTGAATAACATTTGGTCAAAAAACAACAAAGCTCCTACTTAACAGAAACGGAATTAAAAGACACCCCAAAAGAGGAAGTCGCCTCCACTATTTGAATGTAATTTCCTGTAGATGAAATGCACATTTAGGTTCCACAGACGAATAATAATAATAATAAGGCTACGTATATGTTTGAATGAATTGTGTGTGGGAATGAGGGACCAGGTCATTATTATTCGCGTCACAAGCAAGTCTCAAGTCATAAGGTTCAGTGCAAATGTAAGCGTCTCTGCTTTCGCAAAACTAGAGAAAATGAAACCAGTGCATTCTGGTCACTCATCTGATAATGTGTGGTGTCTGACTGGTCATTGGTCAACAGTCAAGGCGAGTATCTTTACGGTTCTGAAGCACAGATTAGATGTTTTTGTAGACAAGAATTTGGTATAATTCTGTAGGCCTGTTAGTGACAAGAACGAATAGGCAAAGGTAGACATATACGTAATGTATTTTTCCTGTTCAGTTTCAGACTCGCAACCCCACAAAACATTCTCGCGACCGACCCCAACTTTGAGAACCACTAACTCACCCTCCAGTTTGCTGGTCCAATCAGAAGGCTGAGTGTGTTTCAACTAGCCATCTGTTTTTATTTTTTTATTATAAACTACTGTCTCTGGCTGCATGGAGAGTAATCCAAGGAGACTCTGAGCCACAAAACCTGATCAAGTCATCAGTCAAGTAAAAGTCGAGTCCCAAAGTTAGCTAGCGTGTTAACCTTGTCTAGCTAGCTAGCTACGGTAGCTATCTTGATAACCTTATCTAGCGAGTAAATGTCATCTGTTATTGCTGAGTTTTTTTTTTTACTATACCCTATTCAACAGATTAGTCAGCGGGCTCTGTGGCTGTTTCTGGATTTGTCATGAGCATTGATTTAAGGGAAAACTTCCCTACAGATGGACACCACTGAGCTATCTTTGGCGTAGCCATCTATTGTTATTTTAGAGAGATCGACGGAAGCTGTTTATCTCCTGGTCATCTGACTAATAAAACTGTCTATCCCTGCCCTGAACCTCCACCCAGTACCTCCACCCTGAACCTCCACCCAGTACCCTGCCCTGAACCTCCACCCTGAACCTCCACCCAGTACCCTGCCCTGAACCTCCACCCAGTACCCTGCCCTGAACCTCCACCCAGTACCCTGCCCTGAACCTCCACCCAGTACCACCACCCTGAACCTCCATCCAGTACCTCCACCCAGTACCCTGCCCCGAACCTCCATCCAGTACCTCCACCCTGAACCTCCACCCAGTACCCTGCCCTGAACCTCCACCCAGTACCTCCACCCTGAACCTCCACCCAGTACCCTGCCCTGAACCTCCACCCAGTACCCTGCCCTGAACCTCCACCCAGTACCCTGCCCTGAACCTCCACCCAGTACCTCCACCCTGAACCTCCACCCAGTACTTCCACCCTGAACCTCCACCCAGTACCCTGCCCTGAACCTCCACCCAGTACCTCCACCCTGAACCTCCACCCAGTACTTCCACCCTGAACCTCTACCCAGTACCCTGCCCTGAACCTCCACCAAGTACCCTGCCCTGAACCTCCACCCAGTACCTCCACCCTGAACCTCCACCCAGTACCCTGCCCTGAACCTCCACCCAGTACCCTGCCCTGAACCTCCACCCTGAACCTCCACCCAGTACCTCCACCCAGTAACCTGCCCTGAACCTCCACCCAGTACCCTGCCCTGAACCTCCACCCAGTACCTCCACCCTGAACCTCCACCCAGTACCTCCACCCAGTACCCTGCCCCGAACCTCCACCCAGTACCTCCACCCAGTACCCTGCCCCGAACCTCCATCCAGTACCTACACCCTGTACCTCCACCCAGTACTCTGCCCTGAACCTCCACCCAGTACCTCCACCCTGAACCTCCACCCAGTACCCTGCCCTGAACCTCCACCCAGGACCTCAAACCCTGAACCTCCACCCAGTACACTGCCCTGAACCTCCACCCAGTACACTGCCCTGAACCTCCACCCAGTACCCTGCCCTGAACCTCCACCCAGTACCCTGCCCTGAACCTCCACCCAGTACCCTGACCTGAACCTCCACCCAGTACTTCCACCCTGAACCTCCACCCAGTACCCTGCCCTGAACCTCCACCCAGTACCTCCACCCTGAACCTCCACCCAGTACCCTGCCCTGAACCTCCACCCAGTACCCTGCCCTGAACCTCCATCCAGTACCCTGCCCTGAACCTCCACCCAGTACCTCTACCCTGAACCTCCACCCAGTACCCTGCCCTGAACCTCCACCCAGTACCTCCACCCTGAACCTCCACCCAGTATTCCACCCTGAACCTCCACCCAGTACCCTGCCCTGAACCTCCACCCAGTACCTGCACCCAGTACCTTCACCCAGTACCTCCACCCAATACCTCCACCCAGTACCCTGCCCTGAACCTCCACCCAGTACCTCCACCCAGTACCCTGCCCCGAACCTCCACCCAGTACCTCCACCCAGTACCCTCCCCTGAACCTCCACCCCGAACCTCCACCCAGTAACCTGCCCTGAACCTCCACCCCGAACCTGCACCCAGTACCCTGCCCTGAACCTCCACCCAATACCTCCACCCAGTACCCTGCCCTGAAACTCCACCCCGAACCTCCACCCAGTAACCTGCCCTGAACCTCCACACAATAGCTCCACCCAGTACCCTGCCCTGAACCTCCACCGAGTGACTCCACCCAGTACCCTGCCCTGAACCTCCACCCAGTACTTCCACCCTGAACCTCCACCCAGTACCCTGCCCTGAACCTCCACCCAGTACCTCCACCCTGAACCTCCACCCAGTACTTCCACCCTGAACCTCCACCCAGTACCCTGCCCTGAACCTCCACCAAGTACCCTCCCCTGAACCTCCACCCAGTACCTCCACCCTGAACCTCCACCCAGTACCCTGCCCTGAACCTCCACCCAGTACCCTGCCCTGAACCTCCACCCTGAACCTCCACCCAGTACCTCCACCCAGTAACCTGCCCTGAACCTCCACCCAGTACCCTGCCCTGAACCTCCACCCAGTACCTCCACCCTGAACCTCCACCCAGTACCTCCACCCAGTACCCTGCCCCGAACCTCCACCCAGTACCTCCACCCAGTACCCTGCCCCGAACCTCCATCCAGTACCTACACCCTGTACCTCCACCCAGTACTCTGCCCTGAACCTCCACCCAGTACCTCCACCCTGAACCTCCACCCAGTACCCTGCCCTGAACCTCCACCCAGGACCTCAAACCCTGAACCTCCACCCAGTACACTGCCCTGAACCTCCACCCAGTACACTGCCCTGAACCTCCACCCAGTACCCTGCCCTGAACCTCCACCCAGTACCCTGCCCTGAACCTCCACCCAGTACCCTGACCTGAACCTCCACCCAGTACTTCCACCCTGAACCTCCACCCAGTACCCTGCCCTGAACCTCCACCCAGTACCTCCACCCTGAACCTCCACCCAGTACCCTGCCCTGAACCTCCACCCAGTACCTCCACCCTGAACCTCCACCCAGTACTTCCACCCTGAACCTCCACCCAGTACCCTGCCCTGAACCTCCACCCAGTACCTGCACCCAGTACCTTCACCCAGTACCTCCACCCAATACCTCCACCCAGTACCCTGCCCTGAACCTCCACCCAGTACCTCCACCCAGTACCCTGCCCCGAACCTCCACCCAGTACCTCCACCCAGTACCCTGCCCTGAACCTCCACCCCGAACCTCCACCCAGTAACCTGCCCTGAACCTCCACCCCGAACCTGCACCCAGTAGCCTGCCCTGAACCTCCACCCAATACCTCCACCCAGTACCCTGCCCTGAACCTCCACCCAGTACCTCTACCCTGAACCTCCACCCAGTACCCTGCCCTGAACCTCCACCCAGTACCTCCACCCTGAACCTCCACCCAGTATTCCACCCTGAACCTCCACCCAGTACCCTGCCCTGAACCTCCACCCAGTACCTCCACCCAGTACCCTGCCCCGAACCTCCACCCAGTACCTCCACCCAGTACCCTGCCCTGAACCTCCACCCCGAACCTCCACCCAGTAACCTGCCCTGAACCTCCACCCCGAACCTGCACCCAGTACCCTGCCCTGAACCTCCACCCAATACCTCCACCCAGTACCCTGCCCTGAAACTCCACCCCGAACCTCCACCCAGTAACCTGCCCTGAACCTCCACACAATAGCTCCACCCAGTACCCTGCCCTGAACCTCCACCGAGTGACTCCACCCAGTACCCTGCCCTGAACCTCCACCCAGTACTTCCACCCTGAACCTCCACCCAGTACCCTGCCCTGAACCTCCACCCAGTACCTCCACCCTGAACCTCCACCCAGTACTTCCACCCTGAACCTCCACCCAGTACCCTGCCCTGAACCTCCACCAAGTACCCTCCCCTGAACCTCCACCCAGTACCTCCACCCTGAACCTCCACCCAGTACCCTGCCCTGAACCTCCACCCAGTACCCTGCCCTGAACCTCCACCCTGAACCTCCACCCAGTACCTCCACCCAGTAACCTGCCCTGAACCTCCACCCAGTACCCTGCCCTGAACCTCCACCCAGTACCTCCACCCTGAACCTCCACCCAGTACCTCCACCCAGTACCCTGCCCCGAACCTCCACCCAGTACCTCCACCCAGTACCCTGCCCCGAACCTCCATCCAGTACCTACACCCTGTACCTCCACCCAGTACTCTGCCCTGAACCTCCACCCAGTACCTCCACCCTGAACCTCCACCCAGTACCCTGCCCTGAACCTCCACCCAGGACCTCAAACCCTGAACCTCCACCCAGTACACTGCCCTGAACCTCCACCCAGTACACTGCCCTGAACCTCCACCCAGTACCCTGCCCTGAACCTCCACCCAGTACCCTGCCCTGAACCTCCACCCAGTACCCTGACCTGAACCTCCACCCAGTACTTCCACCCTGAACCTCCACCCAGTACCCTGCCCTGAACCTCCACCCAGTACCTCCACCCTGAACCTCCACCCAGTACCCTGCCCTGAACCTCCACCCAGTACCTCCACCCTGAACCTCCACCCAGTACTTCCACCCTGAACCTCCACCCAGTACCCTGCCCTGAACCTCCACCCAGTACCTGCACCCAGTACCTTCACCCAGTACCTCCACCCAATACCTCCACCCAGTACCCTGCCCTGAACCTCCACCCAGTACCTCCACCCAGTACCCTGCCCCGAACCTCCACCCAGTACCTCCACCCAGTACCCTGCCCTGAACCTCCACCCCGAACCTCCACCCAGTAACCTGCCCTGAACCTCCACCCCGAACCTGCACCCAGTACCCTGCCCTGAACCTCCACCCAATACCTCCACCCAGTACCCTGCCCTGAAACTCCACCCCGAACCTCCACCCAGTAACCTGCCCTGAACCTCCACACAATAGCTCCACCCAGTACCCTGCCCTGAACCTCCACCGAGTGACTCCACCCAGTACCCTGCCCTGAACCTCCACCCAGTACTTCCACCCTGAACCTCCACCCAGTACCCTGCCCTGAACCTCCACCCAGTACCTCCACCCTGAACCTCCACCCAGTACTTCCACCCTGAACCTCCACCCAGTACCCTGCCCTGAACCTCCACCAAGTACCCTCCCCTGAACCTCCACCCAGTACCTCCACCCTGAACCTCCACCCAGTACCCTGCCCTGAACCTCCACCCAGTACCCTGCCCTGAACCTCCACCCTGAACCTCCACCCAGTACCTCCACCCAGTAACCTGCCCTGAACCTCCACCCAGTACCCTGCCCTGAACCTCCACCCAGTACCTCCACCCTGAACCTCCACCCAGTACCTCCACCCAGTACCCTGCCCCGAACCTCCACCCAGTACCTCCACCCAGTACCCTGCCCCGAACCTCCATCCAGTACCTACACCCTGTACCTCCACCCAGTACTCTGCCCTGAACCTCCACCCAGTACCTCCACCCTGAACCTCCACCCAGTACCCTGCCCTGAACCTCCACCCAGGACCTCAAACCCTGAACCTCCACCCAGTACACTGCCCTGAACCTCCACCCAGTACACTGCCCTGAACCTCCACCCAGTACCCTGCCCTGAACCTCCACCCAGTACCCTGCCCTGAACCTCCACCCAGTACCCTGACCTGAACCTCCACCCAGTACTTCCACCCTGAACCTCCACCCAGTACCCTGCCCTGAACCTCCACCCAGTACCTCCACCCTGAACCTCCACCCAGTACCCTGCCCTGAACCTCCACCCAGTACCTCCACCCTGAACCTCCACCCAGTACTTCCACCCTGAACCTCCACCCAGTACCCTGCCCTGAACCTCCACCCAGTACCTGCACCCAGTACCTTCACCCAGTACCTCCACCCAATACCTCCACCCAGTACCCTGCCCTGAACCTCCACCCAGTACCTCCACCCAGTACCCTGCCCCGAACCTCCACCCAGTACCTCCACCCAGTACCCTGCCCTGAACCTCCACCCCGAACCTCCACCCAGTAACCTGCCCTGAACCTCCACCCCGAACCTGCACCCAGTAGCCTGCCCTGAACCTCCACCCAATACCTCCACCCAGTACCCTGCCCTGAAACTCCACCCCGAACCTCCACCCAGTAACCTGCCCTGAACCTCCACACAATAGCTCCACCCAGTACCCTGCCCTGAACCTCCACTGAGTGACTCCACCCAGTACCCTGCCCTGAACCTCCACCCAGTACCTCCACCCAGTACCCTGCCCTGAACCTCCATCCAGTTCCCTGAACTTTAGACACTGTTACTAGCCATCCTCCACCCAGTTCCCTGAACCTTGGACACTGCTACTAGCCAGCCTCCACCCAGTTCCCTGAACCTTAGACACTGTTACTAGCCAGCCTCCACCCAGTTCCCTGAACCTCAGACACTGTTACTAGCCAGCCTCCACCCAGATCCCTGAACCTTAGACACTGTTACTAACCAGCCTCCACCCTGTTCCCTGAACCTTAGACAATGCTACTAGCCAACCTCCACCCAGTACCTCCATCCTGAACCTCCACCCAGTACCCTGCCCTGAACCTCCACCCAGTACCCTGCCCTAAACCTCCACCCAGTACCTCCACCCAGTACCCTGCCCTGAACCTCCACCCAGTACCTCCACCCTGAACCTCCACCCAGTACCCTGCCCTGAACCTCAACCCAGTACCCTTCCCTGAACCTGCACCCAGTACCTCAAACCAGTACCCTGCCCTGAACCTCCACCCAGTACTCCACCCTGAACCTCCACCCAGTACCCTGCCCTGAACCTCCACCCAGTACCTCCACTCAGTACCCTGCCCTGAACCTCCACCCAGTACCTCCACCCAGTACCCTGCCCTGAACCTCCACCCAGTACCCTGACCTGAACCTCCACCCAGTACCCTGCCCTGAACCTCCACCCAGTACCCTGACCTGAAACTCCACCCAGTACCCTGCCCTGAACCTCCACCCAGTACCTCCACCCAGTACCCTGCCCCGAACCTCCACCCACTACCTCCACCCAGTACCCTGCCCTGAACCTCCACCCCGAACCTCCACCCAGTACCCTGCCCTGAACCTCCACCCAGTACCCTGACCTGAACCTCCACCCAGTACCCTGCCCTGAACCTCCACCCAGTACCCTGACCTGAACCTCCACCCAGTACTCTGCCCTGAACCTCCACCCAGTTCCTCCACCCAGTACCCTGCCCCGAACCTCCACCCACTACCTCCACCCAGTACCCTGCCCTGAACCTCCACCCCGAACCTCCACCCAGTACCCTGCCCTGAACCTCCACCCCGAACCTCCACCCAGTAACCTGCCCTGAACCTAGACTGATGGTATAGACTGATGAGGAACGGCTGGGTATGGGTATAGACTGTATGATGAGGAACGTCTGGGTATGGGCATAGACTGTCTGATGAGAAACGGCTGGGTATGGGCATAGACTGTCTGATGAGGAACGGCTGGGTCTGGGCATAGACTGATGAGGAACGGCTGGGTATGGGCATAGACTGTCTGATGAGGAACGGCTGGGTATGGGTATAGACTGATGAGGAACGGCTGGGTATGGGTATAGACTGATGAGGAACGGCTGGGTATGGGCATAGACTAATGAGGAACGGCTGGGTATGGGCATAGACTGTCTGATGAGGAACGACTGGATATGGGCATAGACTGATGAGGAACGGCTGGGTATGGGTATAGACTGATGAGGAACGACTGGGTATGGGTATAGACTGATGAGGAACGACTGGGTATGGGTATAGACTGATGAGGAACGGCTGGGTATGGGTATAGACTGTCTGATGAGGAACGGCTGGGTATGGGTATAGACTGATGAGGAACGGCTGGGTATGGGTATAGACTGATGAGGAACGGCTGGGTATGGGTATAGACTGTCTGATGAGGAACGGCTGGGTATGGGTATAGACTGATGAGGAACGGCTGGGTATGGGTATAGACTGTCTGATGAGGAACGGCTGTGTATGGGTATAGACTGATGAGGAACGGCTGGATATCGGCATAGACTGATGAGGAACGACTGGGTATGGGTATAGACTGATGAGGAACGGCTGGGTATGGGTATAGACTGATGAGGAACGACTGGGTATGGGTATAGACTGTCTGATGAGGAACGGCTGGGTATGGGTATAGACTGATGAGGAACGGCTGGGTATGGGTATAGACTGTCTGATGAGGAACGGCTGTGTATGGGTATAGACTGATGAGGAACGGCTGGGTATGGGTATAGACTGATGAGGAACGACTGGGTATGGGTATAGACTGATGAGGAACGGCTGGGTATGGGTATAGACTGATGAGGAACGGCTGGGTATGGGTATAGACTGATGAGGAACGGCTGGGCATGGGCATAGACTGTCTGATGAGGAACGGCTGGGTATGGGTATAGACTGTCTGATGAGGAACGGCTGGGTATGGGTATAGACTGATGAGGAACGGCTGGGTATGGGTATAGACTGATGAGGAACGGCTGGGTATGGGTATAGACTGATGAGGAACGGCTGGATATCGACATAGACTGATGAGGAACGACTGGGTATGGGTATAGACTGATGAGGAACGGCTGGGTATGGGTATAGACTGATGAGGAACGGCTGGGTATGGGTATAGACTGATGAGGAACGGCTGGGTATGGGTATAGACTGTCTGATGAGGAACGGCTGGGTATGGGTATAGACTGATGAGGAACGACTGGGTATGGGTATAGACTGATGAGGAACGGCTGTGTATGGGTATAGACTGATGAGGAACGGCTGGGTATGGGTATAGACTGATGAGGAACGGCTGGGTATGGGTATAGACTGTCTGATGAGGAACGGCTGGGTATGGGCATAGACTGTGTGTGTCTGTGTGTCTGTGTGTGTCAATGGACTAGCGGCTGCGGCTAGAAATACGGGGACCCCTAGTGAATTGTGGGGGATATTGAATATTACGTCACTGCCCTCAATATCTCACAAATCATCTGGACCTGGCCGGTCCTCGTCTCCCTCCTCTTTGTCTGCACTTCATCTTCCCTCCCTTTCTCTCTCTCTGTCTCTCTCTCCCCGCCCCTCTACCCCTCCCTTTCTCTCTCTGTCTCTCTCTCCCTGCCCCTCTCCCCCTCTCTTGCTCTTTCACTACCCCATTCCTCTCCCTACATCTCTTCCCTCCCTCTCTCTCTCCCCATCCACCTACCCCTCTTTTGCTCTCGCTCTCTCTCTTTTCCCTCTATCCCTCCATCTACTCCCTCCCTCCATTCCTCCTCCTTACCCTACCCTACCCTCCGCCCTCCCCCACTCCTCTTCCCTCACTACCCTCCTTCCCTCCTCCCTCCCTACCCTAAATCCCTATCTCCCTTCCTCCCTCCCTCCATCCCTCCATCTCCCTCCCTCCCTCCCTCCTCCCTGCCCTACCCTATCTAACCAGCGGAGGTGGAGGGGTGGAAGAAGGAATGGAGGAGAGGAGAGGAGGAGGTGGAAAACTGCTGTTGTGAGACGCCATAGCAACACAAAGATCTGTGACCGCCGTGGCAGCCTGCTATGGGGGGGGGGGGGGGGGGGGGGGGGGGGGGGGGGGGGGGGGGGGGGGGGGGGGGGGGGGGGGGGGGGGGGGGGGGGGGGGGGGGGGGGGGGGGGGGTAGAATAGTCTTGGGGACAGAGGGCTGCGTGATAATGTCACCAGTGGTCTCGTAACATAGATGATCAATCTCCCTCAATTATTTATTTTAAAGAAAACTGCAACTCTTTCTTTCTCTCTCTCTCTCCCTCTCCCCACCCCTCTCTCTCTCTCTCTCTCTCCCCCCCCCTCTCTCTCTCTCTCTCTCTCTCTCTCTCTCGCTCTCTCCCCCCCTCCCTCTCTCTCTATCTCTTTCTCTTTCTCTCTCTCTCTCTCTCTCTCTCTCTCTCTCTCTCTCCCCCCCTCTCTCTCTTTCTCTTTCTCTTTCTCTCTCTCTCTCTCTCTCTCTCTCTCTCTCTCTCTCTCTCTCTCTCTCTCTCTCTTTCGCTCTCCCCCCCCCCCTCTCTCTCTCTCGCTCTCCCCCCTCTCTCTCTCTCTCTCGCGCTCCCCCCCTCTCTCTCTCTCGCTCTCCCCCCACCTCTCTCTCTCTCGCTCTCTCCCCCCCCCTCTCTCTCTCTCGCTCTCCCCCCCCCCCCTCTCTCTCTCTCCCTCTCTCTCTCCCCCTCTCTCTCTCCCCCTCTCTCCCTCTCTCTTTCCCAACTGTATTAAGACAGGAGTTTTAATGGATAATGCACGTGCGTATTGTGCCTATAAGACTGTATAATAAAGACGTCCTGGTCTTGCTTATACACAGGCTGCATACTGAGCACTGCTGAGTGCTTTGCATTGTACTGGTGGTGAGGGGAAAAGCTGCTTCAGAGGGAGCAGGCTTTCTCCTGTTACGTGAGTCTGAATTTTAGGCAGGTGGTCTATTTGGGGAGAGGAAATGTTCACAGGCTCCCAGAGGTACAGACAGACAGACAGACAGACAGACGGACAGACAGACAGACAGACAGTATTTTAAGCCTGATAAAAAGACGAGGACCAATAGAACACAGTCGTGTGTGTGTGTGTGTGTGTGTGTGTGTGTGTGTGTGTGTGTGTGTGTGTGTGTGTGTGTGTGTGTGTGTGTGTGTGTGTGCGTGCATGCATGCGAACACAAGTCTACCCCTGCTTCAAGATGGAGAGAGAGACAGAGGGGAGAGAGAGAGACAGAGGGAAGAGAGATAGACAGAGGGAAGAGAGAGAAACAGAGGGAAGAGGGAAGAGAGAGAAACAGAGGGAAGAGGGAAGAGAGAGAGAGGGAAGAGAGAGAAACAGAGTGAAGAGAGAGAGAAACAGAGTGAAGAAAGAGAAACAGAGGGAAGAGGGAAGAGAGAGAGAGGGAAGAGAGAGAGACAGAGGGAAGAGAGAGAGAGAGAGTGAAGAGAGAGAAACAGAGTGAAGAGAGAGAAACAGAGGGAAGAGGGAAGAGAGAGAGCATGCAAGAGAAAAAGGAGGAAATTAAAAAGAGGAGAGAGAATGATGGAGAGAGAAAGGAGGAGGAGAGAGAGAGAATGCCAGAGAGTTCTCGTCGGTGCTCACTTGGATGTGTCCCTCTTACTAAAGAAATGACTATAAATATCCCCTCCCTTCTCTACCTTATACCTCTCAATCACTTGTAATGAGCCACAAGCAGACACTGTCACGCTCGTAAGCCATAGCCCATCAGTTTAGGCCGTCTGAACGCTGTTCACCTGCTGCTGAGGTTAAAGGGCAGAGGTCACTAACCCGGAACTACGGGTACATCCCAAATGGCATCCTATCCTCTATATAGTGTACTACTTTTTGACCAGGGCCAATAGAGAATAGGGTGCCATTTGGGATGGAGATTGAGAGAACATCCTTCCCTTCATTACTGGGATTGCCCTGATGGCTAGAGCTTGTGTGTGTGTGTGTATGTGTGTGTGTGTGTGTGTGTGTGTGTGTGTGTGTGTGTGTGTGTGTGTGTGTGTGTGTGTGTGTGTGTGTGTGTGTGTGTGTGTGTGTGTGTATGTGTGTGTGTGTGTGTGGTGTGTGTGTGTGTGTGTGTGTGTGTGTGTGTGTGTGTGTGTGTGTGTGTGTGTGTGTGTGTGTGTGTGTCGAGTCTATATACATCTGTCTTCTCTCTGGTTAATAAAAACGGATTAAAAAGTATTATTACATAAAAGTTATTTTTGATACTGTCGCAAAGCAGCATTCCCCAAGTCAGGAGCAAATTACGGACTTCTCTTTAAATCTGCGTATTCCTTCAAAGCTCAGTTGTCCTGAGTCTGCACAACTCTGCCAGGACCTAGGATCAAGAGAGACACTCCAGTGTTTTAGTACTATATCTCTTGACACAATGATGAAAATAATCATGGTCTCTAAACCTTCAAGCTGCATACTGGACCCTATTCCAACTAAACTACTGAAAGAGCTGCTTCCTGTGCTTGGCCCTCCTATGTTGAACATAATAGACGGCTCTCTATCCACCGGATGTGTACCAAACTCACTAAAAGTGGCAGTAATAAAGCCTCTCTTGAAAAAGCCAAACCTTGACCCAGAAAATATAAAAAACTATCGGCCTATATCGAATCTCCCATTCCTCTCAATTTTTTTTGAAAAAGCTGTTACGCAACAACTCACTGCCTTCCTGAAGACAAACAATGTATATGAAACGCTTCAGTTTTAGACCCCCTCTTAGGACCACTATTGTTTTCACTATATATTTTACCTCTTGGGGATCATTCGAAAACATAATGTTAACTTTCACTGCTATGCAGATGACACACAGCTGTACATTTCAATGAAACATGGTGAAGCCCCAAAATTGCCCTCGCTGGAAGCCTGTGTTTCAGACATAAGGAAGTGGATGGCTGCAAACTTTCTACTTTTAAACTCGGACAAAACAGAGATGCTTGTTCTAGGTCCCAAGAAACAAAGAGATCTTCTGTTGAATTTGACAATTAATCTTGATGGTTGTACAGTCGTCTCAATTAAAACGGTGAAGGACCTCGGCATTACTCTGGACCCTGATCTCTCTTTTGACAAACATATCAAGACTGTTTCAAGGACAGCTTTTTTCCATCTACGTAACATGGCAAAAATCAGAAACTTTCTGTCCAAAAATGATGCAGAAAAATTATTCTATGCTTTTGTTACTTCTAGGTTAGACTACTGCAATACTTTCCGGCTACCCGGATAAAGCACTAAATAAACTTCAGTTAGTGCTAAATACGGCTGCTAGAATCCTGACTAGAACCAACAAATTTGATCATATTACTCCAGTGCTAGCCTCCCTACACTGGCTTCCTGTCAAAGCAAGGGCTGATTTCAAGGTTTTACTGCTAACCTACAAAGCATTACATGGGCTTGCTCCTACCTATCTCTCTGATTTGGTCCTGCCGTACATACCTACACGTACGCTACGGTCACAAGACGCAGGCCTCCTAATTGTCCCTAAAATTTCTAAGCAAACAGCTGGAGGCAGAGCTTTCTCCTATAGAGCTCCATTTTTATGGAATGGTCTGCCTACCCATGTGAGAGACGCAGACTCGGTCTCAACCTTTAAGTCTTTACTGAAGACTCATCTCTTCAGTGGGTCATATGATTGAGTGTAGTCTGGCCCAGGAGTGTGAAGGTGAACGGGAAGGCTCTGGAGCCACGAACCGCCCTTGCTGTCTCTGCCTGGCCGGTTCCCCTCTCTCCACTGGGATTCTCTGCCTCTAACCCTATTACAGGGGCTGAGTCACTGGCTTACTGGTGCTCTTCCATGCATTCCCTAGGAGGGGTACGTCACTTTAGTGGGTTGAGTCGCTGACGTGGTCTTCCTGTCTGGGTTGGTGCCCCCCCTTGGGATGTGCCGTGGCGGAGATCTTTGTGGGCTCGGCCTTGTCTCAGGATGGTACGTTGGTGGTTGAAGATATCCCTCTAGTGGTGTGGGGGCTGTGCTCTGGCAAAGTGGGTGGGGTTATATCCTTCCTGTTTGGCCCTGTCCGGGGGTATCATTGGATTGGGCCACAGTGTCTTCTGACCCCTCCTGTCTCAGCCTCCAGTATTTATGCTGCAGTAGTTTATGTGTCAGGGGGCTAGGGTCAGTTTGTTATATCTGGAGTACTTCTCCTGTCTTATCCGGTGTCCTGTGTGAATTTAAGTATGCTCTCTCTAGAACAGTTTCAACTGTTCTGCCTGCGGCTATACCTGTTCACCGGACGTGCTACCTGTCCCAGACCTGCTGTTTTCAACTCTCTAGAGACAGCAGGAGTGGTAGAGATACTCTTAATGATTGGCTATGAAAAGCCAACTGACATTTACTTCTGAGGTGCTGACTTGCTGCACCCTCGACAACTACTGTGATTATTATTTTTTGACCATGTTGATCATCTATGAACATTTGAACATCTTGGCCATGTTCTGTTATAATCTAATATAAATACATTTGATTTGAAATTTTCTCGTCGTTGTTGGTAATCAAGCCTACCACTGTAGTGTCGTCAGCAAACTTGATGATTGAGTTGGAAGCGTGCATGGCCACACTGTCATGGGTGAACAGGGAGTACAGGAGAGGGCTGAGAATGCACCCTTGTGGGGCCCCAGTGTTGAGGACCAGCGGGGTGGAGGTGTTGTTTCCTACCTTCACCACCTGGGAGCGGCCCATCAGGAAGTCCAGTACCCAGTTACACAGGGCGGGGTCGAAACCCAGGGTTTCGTGCTTAATGACGAGTTTGGAGGGTACTATGGTGTTAAAATGTTGAGCTGTAGTCAACAAACAGCATTTTTACATGGGGAGAACAAGAATATGATACACTGTTGATTTTGCAGGTTTTCCTACTTAAAAAGCATGTAGAGGTCTGTAATTTTATCATAGGTACACTTCAACTGTGAGAGACGGAATCTAAAACAAAAATCCAGAAAATCACATTGTATGATTTTTAAGTAATTAATTTGCTTTTATTGCTATATATTTGGTTGGTAAGTTGACATAAACTCCCCAAATACAGGTGCGCCAAGCTTGTAGCATCAAACCCAAGAAGACTAGAGGCTGTAATCGCTGCCAAAGGTGCTTCAACAAAGTTCTGAGTAAAGGGACTGAATACTTATGTAAATGTGATATTTATATAAAAAGTATTAGTTTGTCATTATGGGATATTGTGTGTAGATAGATGAGGGAAAAAATGCCACAGGAAAGGAAGACCCAGAGTTACCAGCCTCAGAAATTGCAGCCCAAATAAATGCTTCACAGAGTTCAAGTAACAGACACATCTCAACATCAACTGGTCATGGTCGAACTGCTGGAAAGAAACCACTACTAAAGGACACCAATAAGAAGAAGAGACTTGCTTGGGCCAAGAAACATGATGGACATTAACCGGTGGAAATGTGTACTTTGGTCTTAGTCCAAATTTGAGTTTTTTGGTTCCAACCACTGTGTCTTTGTGAGACGCAGAGTAGGTGAAGGGATGATCTCTGCATGTGTGGTTCCAACCGTGAAGCATGGAGGAAGAGGTGTGATGGTGTGGGGTTGCTATGCTGGTGACACTGTCACTGCTCAGCATATGTGGGAACTCCTTCAAGACTTTTGGATAAGCATTCCTAGTGAAGCTGGTTGACAGAATGCCAACAGTGTGCAAAGCTGTCATCAAGGCAAAGGGTGGCTACTTAGAAGAATCTCAAATATAAAATATATTTTGATTTGTTTAACAATTTTTTCAGTTACTATATGATTCCATATGTGTTATTTCATAGTTTGATGTCTTCACTATTATTCTACAGTGTAGAAAATAGTAAAAATAAAGAAAAACCCTTGAATGAGTAGGTGTGTCCATAACTTTTGATTGGTCCTGTATATATACACTGCCATTCAAGAGTTCAAACTTAGAAATGTTCTTGTTTTTGAAAGAAAAACAAATGTTTTGTCCATTAAAATAACACCACATTGATCAGAAATACAGTGTAGACTATGTTAAGTTTGTAAATGACTATTTCAGCTGGAAACGGCTGATTTTTTTATGGAATATCTACATAGGCGTACAGAGGCCCATTATCAGCAACCATCACACCTGTGTTCCAATGGCACGTTGTGTTAGCTGATCCAAGTTTATCATTTTAAAAGGCTAATTGATCATTAGAAAACCCTTTTGCAATTATATTAGTACAGCTGACAACTGTTGTTCTGATTAAAGAAGCAATATAACTGGCCTTCTTTAGACTAGTTGAGTATCTGGAGCATCAGCATTTGTGGGTTTGATTACAGGCTCAAAATTACCAGAAACAAATAACTTCCCAAATGAAAAGGTTTGGCTTCATACTTATATGATGATGCTACGGGATAAAGTGGACAGAGAGGAGTACTAGATTAATTTACTTGTTTCAAGATGATAGGGCCACGGAATATGAAGCGATTCCGGAACTGGACTGGAATTCTACTTTAGAACTTTAGAACACATTCTAGATTTAGAACAATTCAATTAGGTTTGAGATGTTCCATTTATATAAACGTTCCAATCCTTCTCTCCTCTTATGCTTCTGGTTTCAATAGACTCTCATCCATGTGATAATAGATAGACGACACATGTCTACAAGGAACCTGAGCATCTGCACAAAAAGAGGCTCTTAATGGGTATTACTCCATCGAATGAATGGGACAATACATACAGGTACATACTGTAGACTGTTGCAAGTTCTCAGTCAAAATGTGCCTGTAGAAAAGCATTTGGAAGGAAGTATGGTGGTGTCATGCTTATGAATTAATCAAAGAAAGGGATCAGGTGGAGTACGCCTGAGGAAGCAAAACAACAGTTTAGACGAGTTCATAACAAATGTAATTTACCGTAGAGCAGTGACGTGAAGAGTATAAAACAACATGCTTACTACTGCAGAAAGCAAATAACACTTTTACAGTGTTTAGAAGCACAACCTCTTTCTCTCTCTCTCTCTCTCTCTCTCTCTCTCTCTCTCTCACTTCTGTCCCCATGCACCCAGCTTTCCACTCCCTCCCTCCCTCCCTCCCTCCCTCCCTCCCTCCCTCCCTCCCTCCCTCCCTCCCTCCCTCCCTCCCTCCCTCCCTCCCTCCCTCCCTCCCTCCCTCCCTCCCTCTTCTATCTCATAACCCTCCCCCTCCCTCCCTCCCCCCTCCCCCTCCCTCCCTCCCTCATAACCCTCCCCCTCCCTCCCTCCTCCCTCCCTCCCTCCCTCCCTCCCTCCCTCCCTCCCTCCCTCCCTCCCTCCCTCCCTCCCTCCTCATAACCCTCTCCCACCCTCTTCCTCCACTTTACCCCCTCAACTCCCTCCCTCCCTCCCTCCCTCCCTCCCTCCCTCCCTCCCTCCCTCCCTCCCTCCCTCCCTCCCTCTTCTATCTCATAACCCTCCCCCTCCCTCCCTCCCTCCCCCCTCCCTCCCTCCCTCCCTCCCTCCCTCCCTCCCTCTTCCTCCTCATAACCCTCTCCCACCCTCCCTCCCTCCCTCCCTCTTCCTCCTCATAACCCTCCCCCACGCTCCTCTCTCTCCGTTCCATGAACTATAGCCAGCACTCTCCTCCCGTCTTCCCCCTCTCCTCCTAGTCCCCCTTTCCCTATCAGATTTCCTGCCCACCTGAAATGAAATCACAGTCCATTCATCAGAGGGCGCAGAGAGGGGAGTGTGTGTGTGTGTGTGTGTGTGTGGAGAGAGGGTCACGACAGATTAAAGCTTCGAAAAACTATCTATTTTCCTGGGTCTCGTCTACCAGAGGGGACTGGAGAGGGAGTGGGGACTGGAGAGTGGGGACAGGGGAGGGGGGACTGGAGAGGGAGTGGGGACTGGAGAGGGAGTGGGGACTGGAGAGTGGGGACTGGAGAGGGGGGACAAGAGAGTGGGGACTAGAGAGTGGGGACTGGAGAGGGGGGACTGGAGAGTGGGGACTAGAGAGTGGGGACTGGAGAGTGGGGACTGGAGAGTGGGGACTGGAGAGTGGGGACTGGAGAGGGGGGACAAGAGAGTGGGGGCTGGAGAGGGGGGACTAGAGAGTGGGGACTGGAGAGTGGGGACTGGAGAGTGGGGACTGGAGAGGGGGGACAAGAGAGTGGGGACTGGAGAGTGGGGACTAGAGAGTGGGGACTGGAGAGTGGGGACTGGAGAGTGGGGACTGGAGAGTGGGGACTGGAGAGGGGGGACAAGAGAGTGGGGACTGGAGAGGGGGGACTGGAGAGGGGGGACAAGAGAGTGGGGACTGGAGAGTGGGGACTAGAGAGTGGGGACTGGAGAGGGGGGACTGGAGAGGGGGGACAAGAGAGTGGGGACTGGAGAGTGGGGACTAGAGAGTGGGGACTGGAGAGTGGGGACTGGAGAGTGGGGACTGGAGAGTGGGGACAAGAGAGTGGGGACTGGAGAGTGGGGACTGGAGAGTGGGGACTGGAGAGTGGGGACTGGAGAGTGGGGACTGGAGAGTGGGGACTAGAGAGTGGGGACTAGAGAGTGGGGACTGGAGAGTGGGGACTGGAGAGTGGGGACTGGAG
>NC_048575.1:4160462-4220462 GCF_013265735.2 Oncorhynchus mykiss
CTTTAACTGACTGTAGTTTAAGGGCTTGTGGGACATTGTTGTAGTTCTGAATGGCTCTTTAACTGGCTGTAGTTTAAGGGCTTGTGGGAGATTGTTGTAGTTCTGAATGGCTCTTTAACTGGCTGTAGTTTAAGGGCTTGTGGGAGATTGTTGTAGTTCTGAATGGCTCTTTAACTGGCTGTAGTTTAAGGGCTTGTGGGAGATTGTTGTAGTTCTGAATGGCTCTTTAACTGGCTGTAGTTTAAGGGCTTGTGGGAGATTGTTGTAGTTCTGAATGGCTCTTTAACTGGCTGTAGTTTAAGGGCTTGTGGGAGATTGTTGTAGTTCTGAATGGCTCTTTAACTGGCTGTAGTTTAAGGGCTTGTGGGACATTGTTGTAGTTCTGAATGGCTCTTTAACTGGCTGTAGTTTAAGGGCTTGTGGGACATTGTTGTAGTTCTGAATGGCTCTTTAACTGGCTGTAGTTTAAGGGCTTGTGGGAGATTGTTGTAGTTCTGAATGGCTCTTTAACTGGCTGTAGTTTAAGGGCTTGTGGGAGATTGTTGTAGTTCTGAATGGCTCTTTAACTGGCTGTAGTTTAAGGGCTTGTGGGACATTGTTGTAGTTCTGAATGGCTCTTTAACTGGCTGTAGTTTAAGGGCTTGTGGGACATTGTTGTAGTTCTGAATGGCTCTTTAACTGGCTGTAGTTTAAGGGCTTGTGGGAGATTGTTGTAGTTCTGAATGGCTCTTTAACTGGCTGTAGTTTAAGGGCTTGTGGGACATTGTTGTAGTTCTGAATGGCTCTTTAACTGGCTGTAGTTTAGGGGCTTGTGGGACATTGTTGTAGTTCTGAATGGCTCTTTAACTGGCTGTAGTTTAAGGGCTTGTGGGACATTGTTGTAGTTCTGAATGGCTCTTTAACTGGCTGTAGTTTAAGGGCTTGTGGGAGATTGTTGTAGTTCTGAATGGCTCTTTAACTGGCTGTAGTTTAAGGGCTTGTGGGACATTGTTGTAGTTCTGAATGGCTCTTTAACTGGCTGTAGTTTAAGGGCTTGTGGGAGATTGTTGTAGTTCTGAATGGATCTTTAACTGGCTGTAGTTTAAGGGCTTGTGGGAGATTGTTGTAGTTCTGAATGGCTCTTTAACTGGCTGTAGTTTAAGGGCTTGTGGGAGATTGTTGTAGTTCTGAATGGCTCTTTAACTGGCTGTAGTTTAAGGGCTTGTGGGAGATTGTTGTAGTTCTGAATGGCTCTTTAACTGGCTGTAGTTTAAGGGCTTGTGGGAGATTGTTGTAGTTCTGAATGGCTCTTTAACTGGCTGTAGTTTAAGGGCTTGTGGGAGATTGTTGTAGTTCTGAATGGCTCTTTAACTGGCTGTAGTTTAAGGGCTTGTGGGACATTGTTGTAGTTCTGAATGGCTCTTTAACTGGCTGTAGTTTAAGGGCTTGTGGGACATTGTTGTAGTTCTGAATGGCTCTTTAACTGGCTGTAGTTTAAGGGCTTGTGGGACATTGTTGTAGTTCTGAATGGCTCTTTAACTGGCTGTAGTTTAAGGGCTTGTGGGAGATTGTTGTAGTTCTGAATGGCTCTTTAACTGGCTGTAGTTTAAGGGCTTGTGGGACATTGTTGTAGTTCTGAATGGCTCTTTAACTGGCTGTAGTTTAGGGGCTTGTGGGACATTGTTGTAGTTCTGAATGGCTCTTTAACTGGCTGTAGTTTAAGGGCTTGTGGGACATTGTTGTAGTTCTGAATGGCTCTTTAACTGGCTGTAGTTTAAGGGCTTGTGGGAGATTGTTGTAGTTCTGAATGGCTCTTTAACTGGCTGTAGTTTAAGGGCTTGTGGGACATTGTTGTAGTTCTGAATGGCTCTTTAACTGGCTGTAGTTTAAGGGCTTGTGGGAGATTGTTGTAGTTCTGAATGGCTCTTTAACTGGCTGTAGTTTAAGGGCTTGTGGGACATTGTTGTAGTTCTGAATGGCTCTTTAACTGGCTGTAGTTTAAGGGCTTGTGGGAGATTGTTGTAGTTCTGAATGGCTCTTTAACTGGCTGTAGTTTAAGGGCTTGTGGGAGATTGTTGTAGTTCTGAATGGCTCTTTAACTGGCTGTAGTTTAAGGGCTTGTGGGACATTGTTGTAGTTCTGAATGGCTCTTTAACTGGCTGTAGTTTAAGGGCTTGTGGGAGATTGTTGTAGTTCTGAATGGATCTTTAACTGGCTGTAGTTTAAGGGCTTGTGGGAGATTGTTGTAGTTCTGAATGGCTCTTTAACTGGCTGTAGTTTAAGGGCTTGTGGGAGATTGTTGTAGTTCTGAATGGCTCTTTAACTGGCTGTAGTTTAAGGGCTTGTGGGAGATTGTTGTAGTTCTGAATGGCTCTTTAACTGGCTGTAGTTTAAGGGCTTGTGGGAGATTGTTGTAGTTCTGAATGGCTCTTTAACTGGCTGTAGTTTAAGGGCTTGTGGGAGATTGTTGTAGTTCTGAATGGCTCTTTAACTGGCTGTAGTTTAAGGGCTTGTGGGAGATTGTTGTAGTTCTGAATGGCTCTTTAACTGGCTGTAGTTTAAGGGCTTGTGGGAGATTGTTGTAGTTCTGAATGGCTCTTTAACTGGCTGTAGTTTAAGAGCTTGTGGGACATTGTTGTAGTTCTGAATGGCTCTTTAACTGGCTGTAGTTTAAGGGCTTGTGGGACATTGTTGTAGTTCTGAATGGCTCTTTAACTGGCTGTAGTTTAAGGGCTTGTGGGAGATTGTTGTAGTTCTGAATGGCTCTTTAACTGGCTGTAGTTTAAGGGCTTGTGGGACATTGTTGTAGTTCTGAATGGCTCTTTAACTGGCTGTAGTTTAAGGGCTTGTGGGAGATTGTTGTAGTTCTGAATGGCTCTTTAACTGGCTGTAGTTTAAGGGCTTGTGGGACATTGTTGTAGTTCTGAATGGCTCTTTAACTGGCTGTAGTTTAAGGGCTTGTGGGACATTGTTGTAGTTCTGAATGGCTCTTTAACTGGCTGTAGTTTAAGGGCTTGTGGGAGATTGTTGTAGTTCTGAATGGCTCTTTAACTGGCTGTAGTTTAAGGGCTTGTGGGAAATTGTTGTAGTTCTGAATGGCTCTTTAACTGGCTGTAGTTTAAGGGCTTGTGGGACATTGTTGTAGTTCTGAATGGCTCTTTAACTGGCTGTAGTTTAAGGGCTTGTGGGACATTGTTGTAGTTCTGAATGGCTCTTTAACTGGCTGTAGTTTAAGGGCTTGTGGGACATTGTTGTAGTTCTGAATGGCTCTTTAACTGGCTGTAGTTTAAGGGCTTGTGGGACATTGTTGTAGTTCTGAATGGCTCTTTAACTGGCTGTAGTTTAAGGGCTTGTGGGACATATTTGTAGTTCTGAATGGCTCTTTAACTGGCTGTAGTTTAAGGGCTTGTGGGACATTGTTGTAGTTCTGAATGGCTCTTTAACTGGCTGTAGTTTAAGGGCTTGTGGGACATTGTTGTAGTTCTGAATGGCTCTTTAACTGGCTGTAGTTTAAGGGCTTGTGGGACATTGTTGTAGTTCTGAATGGCTCTTTAACTGGCTGTAGTTTAAGGGCTTGTGGGACATTGTTGTAGTTCTGAATGGCTCTTTAACTGGCTGTAGTTTAAGGGCTTGTGGGACATTGTTGTAGTTCTGAATGGCTCTTTAACTGGCTGTAGTTTAAGGGCTTGTGGGACATTGTTGTAGTTCTGAATGGCTCTTTAACTGGCTGTAGTTTAAGGGCTTGTGGGAGATTGTTGTAGTTCTGAATGGCTCTTTAACTGGCTGTAGTTTAAGGGCTTGTGGGACATTGTTGTAGTTCTGAATGGCTCTTTAACTGGCTGTAGTTTAAGGGCTTGTGGGAGATTGTTGTAGTTCTGAATGGCTCTTTAACTGGCTGTAGTTTAAGGGCTTGTGGGACATTGTTGTAGTTCTGAATGGCTCTTTAACTGGCTGTAGTTTAAGGGCTTGTGGGAGATTGTTGTAGTTCTGAATGGCTCTTTAACTGGCTGTAGTTTAAGGGCTTGTGGGACATTGTTGTAGTTCTGAATGGCTCTTTAACTGGCTGTAGTTTAAGGGCTTGTGGGAGATTGTTGTAGTTCTGAATGGCTCTTTAACTGGCTGTAGTTTAAGGGCTTGTGGGAGATTGTTGTAGTTCTGAATGGCTCTTTAACTGGCTGTAGTTTAAGGGCTTGTGGGACATTGTTGTAGTTCTGAATGGCTCTTTAACTGGCTGTAGTTTAAGGGCTTGTGGGAGATTGTTGTAGTTCTGAATGGATCTTTAACTGGCTGTAGTTTAAGGGCTTGTGGGAGATTGTTGTAGTTCTGAATGGCTCTTTAACTGGCTGTAGTTTAAGGGCTTGTGGGAGATTGTTGTAGTTCTGAATGGCTCTTTAACTGGCTGTAGTTTAAGGGCTTGTGGGAGATTGTTGTAGTTCTGAATGGCTCTTTAACTGGCTGTAGTTTAAGGGCTTGTGGGAGATTGTTGTAGTTCTGAATGGCTCTTTAACTGGCTGTAGTTTAAGGGCTTGTGGGAGATTGTTGTAGTTCTGAATGGCTCTTTAACTGGCTGTAGTTTAAGGGCTTGTGGGAGATTGTTGTAGTTCTGAATGGCTCTTTAACTGGCTGTAGTTTAAGGGCTTGTGGGAGATTGTTGTAGTTCTGAATGGCTCTTTAACTGGCTGTAGTTTAAGGGCTTGTGGGACATTGTTGTAGTTCTGAATGGCTCTTTAACTGGCTGTAGTTTAAGGGCTTGTGGGACATTGTTGTAGTTCTGAATGGCTCTTTAACTGGCTGTAGTTTAAGGGCTTGTGGGACATTGTTGTAGTTCTGAATGGCTCTTTAACTGGCTGTAGTTTAAGGGCTTGTGGGACATTGTTGTAGTTCTGAATGGCTCTTTAACTGGCTGTAGTTTAAGGGCTTGTGGGAGATTGTTGTAGTTCTGAATGGCTCTTTAACTGGCTGTAGTTTAAGGGCTTGTGGGACATTGTTGTAGTTCTGAATGGCTCTTTAACTGGCTGTAGTTTAAGGGCTTGTGGGACATTGTTGTAGTTCTGAATGGCTCTTTAACTGGCTGTAGTTTAAGGGCTTGTGGGAGATTGTTGTAGTTCTGAATGGCTCTTTAACTGGCTGTAGTTTAAGGGCTTGTGGGAAATTGTTGTAGTTCTGAATGGCTCTTTAACTGGCTGTAGTTTAAGGGCTTGTGGGACATTGTTGTAGTTCTGAATGGCTCTTTAACTGGCTGTAGTTTAAGGGCTTGTGGGACATTGTTGTAGTTCTGAATGGCTCTTTAACTGGCTGTAGTTTAAGGGCTTGTGGGACATTGTTGTAGTTCTGAATGGCTCTTTAACTGGCTGTAGTTTAAGGGCTTGTGGGACATTGTTGTAGTTCTGAATGGCTCTTTAACTGGCTGTAGTTTAAGGGCTTGTGGGACATTGTTGTAGTTCTGAATGGCTCTTTAACTGGCTGTAGTTTAAGGGCTTGTGGGACATTGTTGTAGTTCTGAATGGCTCTTTAACTGGCTGTAGTTTAAGGGCTTGTGGGACATTGTTGTAGTTCTGAATGGCTCTTTAACTGGCTGTAGTTTAAGGGCTTGTGGGACATTGTTGTAGTTCTGAATGGCTCTTTAACTGGCTGTAGTTTAAGGGCTTGTGGGACATTGTTGTAGTTCTGAATGGCTCTTTAACTGGCTGTAGTTTAAGGGCTTGTGGGACATTGTTGTAGTTCTGAATGGCTCTTTAACTGGCTGTAGTTTAAGGGCTTGTGGGACATTGTTGTAGTTCTGAATGGCTCTTTAACTGGCTGTAGTTTAAGGGCTTGTGGGAGATTGTTGTAGTTCTGAATGGCTCTTTAACTGGCTGTAGTTTAAGGGCTTGTGGGACATTGTTGTAGTTCTGAATGGCTCTTTAACTGGCTGTAGTTTAAGGGCTTGTGGGAGATTGTTGTAGTTCTGAATGGCTCTTTAACTGGCTGTAGTTTAAGGGCTTGTGGGACATTGTTGTAGTTCTGAATGGCTCTTTAACTGGCTGTAGTTTAAGGGCTTGTGGGACATTGTTGTAGTTCTGAATGGCTCTTTAACTGGCTGTAGTTTAAGGGCTTGTGGGACATTGTTGTAGTTCTGAATGGCTCTTTAACTGGCTGTAGTTTAAGGGCTTGTGGGAGATTGTTGTAGTTCTGAATGGCTCTTTAACTGGCTGTAGTTTAAGGGCTTGTGGGACATTGTTGTAGTTCTGAATGGCTCTTTAACTGGCTGTAGTTTAAGGGCTTGTGGGAGATTGTTGTAGTTCTGAATGGCTCTTTAACTGGCTGTAGTTTAAGGGCTTGTGGGACATTGTTGTAGTTCTGAATGGCTCTTTAACTGGCTGTAGTTTAAGGGCTTGTGGGAGATTGCCTTTTCTTTAGACGGTTACGCGTGTGAAACACCTAGAGAGAGAGAGGGAATGGGGGAGAGAGAGAGACAAAATGGGGGAGAGAGAGAGACAAAATGGGGGAGAGACACAGAGAGAAAATGGGGGAGAGAGAGAGAGGGAATGGGGGAGAGAGAGAGAAAATGGGGGAGAGAGAGAATGGGGGAGAGAGAGCGAGAGAAAATGGGGGAGAGAGAGAATGGGGGAGAGAGAGAGAGAGAAAATGGGGGAGAGAGAGAATGGGGGAGAGAGAGAGAGAGAAAATGGGGGAGAGAGAAAAAATGGGGGAGAGAGAGAGAGAGAAAATGGGGGAGAGAGAGAATGGGGGAGAGAGAGAGAGAGAAAATGGGGGAGAGAGAGAATGGGGGAGAGAGAGAGAGAGAAAATGGGGGAGAGAGAAAAAATGGGGGAGAGAGAGAGAGAGAAAATGGGGGAGAGAGAGAATGGGGGAGAGAGAGAGAGAAAATGGGGGAGAGAGAGAATGGGGGAGAGAGAGAGAGAGAAAATGGGGGAGAGAGAGAATGGGGGAGAGAGAGCGAGAGAAAATGGGGGAGAGAGAGAATGGGGGAGAGAGAGAGAGAGAAAATGGGGGAGAGAGAGAATGGGGGAGAGAGAGAGAGAGAAAATGGGGGAGAGCGAGAATGGGGGAGAGCGAGAGGGAATGGGGGAGAGAGAGAGAGAAAATCAGGGAGAGAGAGAATGGGGGAGAGAGAGAGGGAATGGGGGAGAGAGAGAGACAAAATGGGGGAGAGAGAGAGAGACAAAATGGGAGAGAGAGAGAATGGGGGAGAGAGAGAGAAAATGGGAGGGGGAGAGAGAGAATGGGGGAGAGAGAGATATAAAATGGGGGGGAGAGAGAGATAGAAAATGGGAGGGGGAGAGAGAGAATGGGAGAGAGAGAGAGAGAAAATGGGGGGAGAGAGAGAGGTCATTTCCATTGAGCTGTGTGTGTCCAGTGCTTTATGGGACTTGAAAGTACAGGGTATTTTTCAGAGAGGAGTTAGGCCATAGATACTGCATTATGTTTTCCTGCGTTTTACCGTGCCGGTGAATTCTGTTTTGGGGTTATAAAGCACAAGCTCACACCTCACAGACACACAGACACAGCCCTTAACCTTGTGAACCAATCCAGCTAATTGTAAGTGTTGGGACGAGGAGGATGTAGGAGACAGGAAAGAGGAGGGACCAGGAGGCTGTAGGAGACAGGAAAGAGAAAGGACGAGAAAGCTGTGTGTGGTGTGTGTGGTGTGTGTGTGGTGTGGTGTGTGTGGTGTGGAGTGTGTGTGGTGTGGTGTGTGTGTAGTGTGTGTGTGTGTGGTGTGTGTGTGGTGTGTGTGTGGTGTGTGTGTGGTGTGTGGTGTGGTGTGGTGTGTGGTGTGTGGTGTGTGTGTGTTTGTGGTGTGGTGTGGTATGGTGTGTGTGTGTGTGTGGTGTGGTGTGGTGTGTGGTGTGGTGTGTGTGTGTGGTGTGTGTGTGTGTGTGTGTGGGCGAGTCTGCCCGTCTGTCTACGTGTGTGTTTCCTTTAGTCTCCTAAATGTTGATGTCTCGATCATTTTAAAGGCGATTAATTCCTCAATCTGTTTCCATTCAGCATGTAATTTACTGAAACAGGAAAGCACAGTGATTTGAATGGAATTCAACCCCAATTAACATTAGACAACGGTGTGACGGTGAGATTTTTTTTAGCAAATGTCATCTTCTGAATAGCGACAGGGTTTAACCCATTAAAGGGGCGCTGAGCAAACCCTTTTATTAATCTAGTCAGCAGCTGTGTCTCTGAGCTCTTCACTAAGTGGGAAGCCTGACGGTTGATAGTTAAACAGAAAACGGATCGTTTATCCAACCCTGTGAAGAAGAGACGTGTGTATGAGTGTGTATTTTGCATGTGTGTGTTTGCATGTGTGTCTGCGTGTGTGCGTGTGTAAGTGCGTGTGTGTGTGTCTGTGTGTGTGTGTGCGTGTGCATGTGTGTGTGCGCGTGCGTGTGTGTGTGCATGCATGCGTGTGTGTGTGCTTGTGTCTATGTGCATGAGTGTGTGTGTGTGTGATTGTGTCTTTGTGCATGAGTGTGTGTGTGTGTGTGCTTGTGTGTATGTGCATGAGTGTGTGTGTGTGCTTGTGTCTATGTGCATGAGTGTGTGTGTGTGCATGCGTGAGAGGGGAGAACCTGTAGTTCAGTCTAATGTGTAAAGGCATTACTGTTCTCCTAGCAGGCGGATCACTAGAAATAGACATTTGAAAAGGCCCAGAGAACTTCCTCTGCGGTCACCATTTTTATTTTACTATTGACCAGCACTGGCATGAACTAATGATTTTTTTTTTCACCTTTATTTAACCAGGTAGGCTAGTTGAGAACAAGTTCTCATTTGCAACTGCGACCTGGCCAAGATAAAGCATAGCAGTATGAGCAGACAACACAGAGTTACACATGGAGTAAACAATTAACAAGTCAATAACACAGTAGAAAACAAAGGGGGAGTCTATATACAATGTGTGCAAAAGGCATGAGGTAGGCGAATAATTACAATTTTGCAGATTAACACTGGAGTGATAAATGATCAGATGGTCATGTACAGGTAGAGATATTGGTGTGCAAAAGAGCAGAAAAGTAAATAAATAAAAACAGTATGGGGATGAGGTAGGTGAAAATGGGTGGGCTATTTACCAATAGACTATGTACAGCTGCAGCGATCGGTTAGCTGCTCAGATAGCTGATGTTTGAAGTTGGTGAGGGAGATAAAAGTCTCCAACTTCAGCGATTTTTGCAATTCGTTCCAGTCACAGGCAGCAGAGTACTGGAACGAAAGGCGGCCAAATGAGGTGTTGGCTTTAGGGATGATCAGTGAGATACACCTGCTGGAGCGCGTGCTACGGATGGGTGTTGCCATCGTGACCAGTGAGCTGAGATAAGGCGGAGCTTTACCTAGCATGGACTTGTAGATGACCTGGAGCCAGTGGGTCTGGCGACGAATATGTAGCGAGGGCCAGCCGACTAGAGCATACAAGTCGCAGTGGTGGGTGGTATAAGGTGCTTTAGTGACAAAACGGATGGCACTGTGATAGACTGCATCCAGTTTGCTGAGTAGAGTGTTGGAAGCCATTTTGTAGATGACATCGCCGAAGTCGAGGATCGGTAGGATAGTCAGTTTTACTAGGGTAAGCTTGGCGGCGTGAGTGAAGGAGGCTTTGTTGCGGAATAGAAAGCCGACTCTTGATTTGATTTTCGATTGGAGATGTTTGATATGAGTCTGGAAGGAGAGTTTGCAGTCTAGCCAGACAAATAGGTACTTATAGATGTCCACATATTCTAGGTCGGAACCATCCAGGGTGGTGATGCTAGGCGGGCATGCGGGTGCAGGCAGCGATCGGTTGAAAAGCATGCATTTGGTTTTACTAGCGTTTAAGAGCAGTCGGAGGCCACGGAAGGAGTGTTGTATGGCATTGAAGCTTGTTTGGAGGTTAGATAGCACCGAGGACAGATGCTAACAAATGCTAACAAAGCGCTAGTGAATGTCCATAGCGGAAGCTAACTAAATGCTAACAAAGCGCTAGTGAATGTCCATAGCGGAAGATAACTAAATGCTAACAAAGCGTAAGTGAATGTCCATAGCGGAAGATAACTAAATGCTAACAAAGCGCTAGTGAATGTCCATAGCGGAAGCTAACTAAATGCTAACAAAGCACTAGTGAATGTCCATAGCGGAAGATAACTAAATGCTAACAAAGCGCTAGTGAATGTCCATAGCGGAAGCTAACTAAATGCTAACAAAGCGTAAGTGAATGTCCATAGCGGAAGCTAACTAAATGCTAACAAAGCGCTAGTGAATGTCCATAGCGGAAGATAACTAAATGCTAACAAAGCACTAGTGAATGTCCATAGCGGAAGCTAACTAAATGCTAACAAAGCGCTAGTGAATGTCCATAGTGGAAGCTAACTAAATGCTAACAAAGCGCTAGTGAATGTCCATAGTGGAAGCTAACTAAATGCTAACAAAGCGCTAGTGAATGTCCATAGCGGAAGCTAACTAAATGTTAACAAAGCGCTAGTGAATGTCCATAGTGGAAGCTAACTAAATGCTAACAAAGCGCTAGTGAATGTCCATAGTGGAAGCTAACTAAATGCTAACAAAGCGCTAGTGAATGTCCATAGCGGAAGCTAACTAAATGTTAACAAAGCGCTAGTGAATGTCCATAGCGGAAGCTAACTAAATGCTAACAAAGCGCTAGTGAATGTCCATAGCGGAAGATAACTAAATGCTAACAAAGCGCTAGTGAATGTCCATAGCGGAAGATAACTAAATGCTAACAAAGCACTAGTGAATGTCCATAGCGGAAGATAACTAAATGCTAACAAAGCACTAGTGAATGTCCATAGCGGAAGCTAACTAAATGCTAACAAAGCGCTAGTGAATGTCCATAGTGGAAGCTAACTAAATGCTAACAAAGCGCTAGTGAATGTCCATAGCGGAAGATAACTAAATGCTAACAAAGCGTAAGTGAATGTCCATAGCGGAAGCTAACTAAATGCTAACAAAGCGCTAGTGAATGTCCATAGCGGAAGATAACTAAATGCTAACAAAGCACTAGTGAATGTCCATAGCGGAAGCTAACTAAATGCTAACAAAGCGCTAGTGAATGTCCATAGTGGAAGCTAACTAAATGCTAACAAAGCGCTAGTGAATGTCCATAGTGGAAGCTAACTAAATGCTAACAAAGCGCTAGTGAATGTCCATAGCAGAAGCTAACTAAATGTTAACAAAGCGCTAGTGAATGTCCATAGCGCAAGCTAACTAAATGCTAACAAAGCGCTAGTGAATGTCCATAGCGGAAGCTAACTAAATGTTAACAAAGCGCTAGTGAATGTCCATAGCGGAAGCTAACTAAATGCTAACAAAGCGCTAGTGAATGTCCATAGCGGAAGATAACTAAATGCTAACAAAGCGCTAGTGAATGTCCATAGCGGAAGATAACTAAATGCTAACAAAGCACTAGTGAATGTCCATAGCGGAAGATAACTAAATGCTAACAAAGCACTAGTGAATGTCCATAGCGGAAGCTAACTAAATGCTAACAAAGCGCTAGTGAATGTCCATAGTGGAAGCTAACTAAATGCTAACAAAGCGCTAGTGAATGTCCATAGCGGAAGCTAACTAAATGTTAACAAAGCGCTAGTGAATGTCCATAGCGCAAGCAAGCATAAACTAAATGCAAGGACATACAACCCAGCTCATAAAGCTATTTTAAGGCTATCTCAAAAAGTCTGATGGTAATAGAAGCTGTTCAACAGTCTGATGGTAATAGAAGCTGTTCAACAGTCTGATGGTGATAGAAGCTGTTCAACAGTCTGATGGTAATAGAAGCTGTTCAACAGTCTGATGGTAATAGAAGCTGTTCATCAGTCTGATGGTGATAGAAGCTGTTCAACAGTCTGATGGTAATAGAAGCTGTTCAACAGTCTGATGGTAATAGAAGCTGTTCAACAGTCTGATGATGATAGAAGCTGTTCAACAGTCTGATGATGATAGAAGCTGTTCAACAGTCTGATGGTGATAGAAGCTGTTTAACAGTCTGATGGTGATAGAAGCTGTTTAACAGTCTGATGGTGATAGAAGCTGTTCAACAGTCTGATGGTGATAGAAGCTGTTCAACAGTCTGATGGTGATAGAAGCTGTTCAACAGTCTGATGGTGATAGAAGCTGTTCAACAGTCTGATGGTGATAGAAGCTGTTCAACAGTCTGATGGTGATAGTGTTACGGTGCGTGAATGAGGACCCAAAAGCGAATTAACGTAAACAGAGCTTCTTTAATAACAAAACAAAACGTAGGCTCAGATGGACCGGCAGGTTCCGACAGGACAGGACAAGGTTGCAGCAAACATGACGATAGTCTGGTTCAGGCATGAACAACACAAACAAGAATCCGACAAAGACAGGAGCAGAAACAGAGAGAGATATAGAGGACTAATCAGAGGGAAAAAGGGAACAGGTGGGAAAAGGGGTGACGAGGTAGTTAGGAGGAGACAAGGCACAGCTGGGGAAAAGAGGGGAAGAAAAGGTAACCTAACAACGACCAGCAGAGGGAGACAGGGTGAAGGGAAAGGACAGAAACAAGACACAACATGACAGTACATGACAGTACCCCCCCACTCACCGAGCGCCTCCTGGCGCACTCGAGGAGGAAACCTGGCGGCAACGGAGGAAATCATCGATCAGCGCACGGTCCAGCACGTCCCGAGAGGGAACCCAACTCCTCTCCTCAGGACCGTACCCCTCCCAATCTACTAGGTACTGATGACCACGGCCCCGAGGACGCATGTCCAAAATCCTACGGACCCTGTAGATGGGTGCGCCCTCGACAAGGATGGGGGGGGGGGGGGGGGGGGAGACGAGCGGGGGCGCGAAGAACGGGCTTGATACAGGAGACATGGAAGACCGGGTGGACGCGACGAAGGTATCGCGGAAGAAGAAGTCGAACTGCGACAGGATTAATGACCTGAGAAATACGGAACGGACCAATGAACCGCGGGGTCAACTTGCGAGAAGTGGTCTTAAGGGGAAGGTTCTGAGTGGAGAGCCAAACTCTCTGACCGCGACAATATCTAGGACTCTTAGTTCTACGCTTATTAGCAGCCCTCACAGTCTGCGCCCTATAACGGCAAAGTGCAGACCTGACCCTCTTCCAGGTGCGCTCGCAACGTTGGACAAAAGCCTGAGCAGAGGGAACGCTGGACTCGGCGAACTGAGATGAGAACAGCGGAGGCTGGTACCCGAGGCTACTCTGAAAAGGAGATAGCCCGGTCGCAGACGAAGGAAGCGAGTTGTGGGCGTATTCTGCCCAGGGGAGGTGTTCTGACCAAGACGCAGGGTTGCGAAAAGAAAGACTGCGTAAGATGCGACCAATAGTCTGATTGGCCCGTTCTGCTTGACCGTTAGACTGGGGGTGAAAGCCGGAAGAGAGACTGACGGAAGCCCCAATCAAACGGCAAAACTCCCTCCAAAATTGAGACGTGAATTGCGGACCTCTGTCCGAAACGACGTCTGACGGAAGGCCATGAATTCTGAAAACATTCTCGATGATGATTTGTGCCGTCTCTTTAGCAGAAGGAAGCTTAGCAAGGGGAATAAAATGAGCCGCCTTAGAGAACCTGTCGACAACCGTAAGAATAACAGTCTTCCCCGCTGACGAAGGCAGTCCGGTGACAAAATCTAAGGCGATGTGAGACCACGGTCGAGAGGGAATGGGAAGCGGCCTGAGACGGCCGGCAGGAGGAGAGTTACCGGACTTAGTCTGCGCGCAGACCGAACAAGCAGCCACGAAGCGACGCGTGTCATGCTCCCGGGTGGGCCACCAAAAGCGCTGGCGAATGGAAGCAAGCGTACCCCGAACGCCAGGGTGGCCGGCTAACTTGGCAGAGTGAGCCCACTGAAGAACGGCCAGACGAGTAGGAACGGGAACGAAAAGAAGGTTCCTGGGACAAGCGCGCGGCGACGGAGTTTGAGTGAGTGCTTGCTTTACCTGCCTCTCAATTCCCCAGACAGTCAACCCGACAACACGCCCCTCAGGGAGAATCCCCTCGGGGTCAGTGGAGGCTACTGAAGAACTGAAGAGACGAGATAAAGCATCAGGCTTGGTGTTCTTAGAGCCCGGACGATAAGAAATCACGAACTCGAAACGAGCGAAAAACAGCGCCCAGCGCGCCTGACGCGCATTAAGTCGTTTGGCAGAACGGATGTACTCAAGGTTCCTATGGTCAGTCCAAACGACAAAAGGAACGGTCGCCCCCTCCAACCACTGTCGCCATTCGCCTAGGGCTAAGCGGATGGCGAGCAGTTCGCGGTTTCCCACATCATAGTTACGTTCCGACGGCGACAGGCGATGAGAAAAATACGCGCAAGGGTGGACCTTGTCGTCAGAGAAGGATCGCTGAGAAAGAATGGCTCCCACGCCCACCTCTGACGCGTCAACCTCGACAATGAACTGTCTAGAGACGTCAGGTGTAACAAGGATAGGTGCGGATGTAAAACGATTCTTGAGGAGATCAAAAGCTCCCTGGTCGGATTCTTCTGTTACGGTGCGTGAATGAGGACCCAAAAGCGAATTAACGTAAACAGAGCTTCTTTAATAACAAAACAAAACGTAGGCTCAGATGGACCGGCAGGTTCCGACAGGACAGGACAAGGTTGCAGCAAACATGACGATAGTCTGGTTCAGGCATGAACAACACAAACAAGAATCCGACAAAGACAGGAGCAGAAACAGAGAGAGATATAGAGGACTAATCAGAGGGAAAAAGGGAACAGGTGGGAAAAGGGGTGACGAGGTAGTTAGGAGGAGACAAGGCACAGCTGGGGAAAAGAGGGGAAGAAAAGGTAACCTAACAACGACCAGCAGAGGGAGACAGGGTGAAGGGAAAGGACAGAAACAAGACACAACATGACAGTACATGACAGATAGAAGCTGTTCAACAGTCTGATGGTAATAGAAGCTGTTCAACAGTCTGATGGTAATAGAAGCTGTTCAACAGTCTGATGGTGATAGAAGCTGTTCAACAGTCTGATGGTGATAGAAGCTGTTCAACAGTCTGATGGTGATAGAAGCTGTTCAACAGTCTGATGGTGATAGAAGCTGTTCAACAGTCTGATGGTGATAGAAGCTGTTTTCAATGGTGCATCTGTAGAAGTTTGTGAAGGTATTAGGGTCCTTGTCGAATTTCTTCAGCCAAATGAAGTTGAAGAAGCACTGTTGCACCTTCTTCACCACACTGTCGGTGTGTGGAGGACCATTTCAGGTCCTCAGTGATGTGCAGGCCGAGGAATTTGAAGCTTTTGATCCTGTCGGTAAGGATGGAGGAGTGCTCCGTCTTCTGTAGCTTCTTCATTTTGTTGGAGTTGAGAAAGAGGTTATTTTCCTGGCACCTCTTCGCCAGGGCTCTAACCTGGTCCTTGTCGACTGTCTCGTCGTTAATTATTGAGTTGGAGTCGTGCGTGGCCACGCAGTCATGGGTGAACTGGGAGTGCAGGAAGGGGCTGAGCACACACCCCTAGGGGGGCCTCCATGTTCAGGGTCAGCTTGGCAGATGTATTGTTGCCTACCCTCACTACCCTCACTACCTGGGGTCAGGCCCGACAGGAAGTCCAGGTCCCAGGTGCACAAGGAGGAGTTCCAACCCAAGGCCCTGAGCTTTGTAAGGAGGGTACTATGGTGTTAAAAGCTGAGCTGCAGTCAATGAGCAGCATTCTTATATTCCTTGTGTCCACGTAAGGGTAGGGCGGTGTGTAGTGCAACAGCGAATGCGTCGTCCGTAGATCTTTTGGGGGCGGTACGCAAATTGTAGTGGGTCAAGGGTGTCGGGTATGGTGGAGGTGATATGGCCCTTGACTTTCAAAGCACTTCATGACGACAGAAGTGAGTGCTACTTTTTGTTCGGTTGTTTTGGCATGCTTGGGTACAAGAACAAGAGTGGACATCTTGAAGCAAAGTGAAGAAGAAAGACTGTGACAGTGAGAGTTTGAAAATATCTGTAAAACAACCCAGTCGGGTGGTCTGCTCAAGCTCTGAGAACACGGCTTGAAGCTGCTACCGAAGTTTTGCTACAGAGATGAGGTGGCGTGAGTGAAGGAGGCTTTGTTGCGGAATAGAAAGCCGACTATTGATTTGATTTTCGATTGGAGATGTTTGATATGAGTCTGGAAGTGAGAGTTTGAAAGTTTGTGAGAGTTTGTCCATAGCGGAAGCTAACTAAATGCTAACAAAGCACTAATGAATGTCCATAGCGGAAGATAACTAAATGCTAACAAAGCGCTAGTGAATGTCCATAGCGGAAGCTAACTAAATGCTAACAAAGCGTAAGTGAATGTCCATAGCGGAAGCTAACTAAATGCTAACAAAGCGCTAGTGAATGTCCATAGCGGAAGATAACTAAATGCTAACAAAGCACTAGTGAATGTCCATAGCGGAAGCTAACTAAATGCTAACAAAGCACTAGTGAATGTCCATAGCGGAAGCTAACTAAATGCTAACAAAGCACTAGTGAATGTCCATAGCGGAAGCTAACTAAATGCTAACAAAGCACTAGTGAATGTCCATAGCGGAAGCTAACTAAATGCTAACAAAGCGCTAGTGAATGTCCATAGCGGAAGCTAACTAAATGCTAACAAAGCGCTAGTGAATGTCCATAGCGGAAGCTAACTAAATGCTAACAAAGCACTAGTGAATGTCCATAGCGGAAGCTAACTAAATGCTAACAAAGCACTAGTGAATGTCCATAGCGGAAGCTAACTAAATGCTAACAAAGCACTAGTGAATGTCCATAGCGGAAGCTAACTAAATGCTAACAAAGCACTAGTGAATGTCCATAGCGGACATTCTACCTTGTGAGCAACACGTAGACGGTTCTGTTTTGTCTGTGAGCGAGACGTTGGACGACGTGGCGTTACCTTTGCAGGTGATTTCCTGCAAGTCCCTTGTCACATGGCGTTTCGTATCTGAGCCGTCGAATTGTGACTCCACTTTGTCCCTGTACCGTCGTTTAGCCTTTGAATGTCTTGGGGAGGTCATAGGTCGTCTGGTTGGACTCGTCCGTGTTTCCAGTCACCGTGGTTAAATGTGGTCTTTCAGTTTTGAGCGAATCCATATACCCACGTTTTTTTGGTTTGTGTTCTAATCATCCCTGTAGGAACAACATCCTTTATGCACTTCCTGTTCCTGATAAACCCAGAGACAGTCGGTATATTTGTTGATGTTATTCCCCTAAAAAGGGCCGTCTGGAACATGTCTAAGCATCATCAAAACAGTCCCGTTGATTCAGATTGGTCAGCACTGAACAGACCTAAACACGGGAGCTTCCTGTTTTAATTTCTGCCTATAGGAAGTACATTTCAAGATGGAAGCTACTACATTCCCTATTGTACTATACCTGCCGGTCATAATAATACAAGACATCAACTCTTACAAGACAATGTAAAAATACATTATCCTGCTAAGTAAAAGGCACCTGGTGATATGGTGTAACTCATTACCTTCTGACAGTACAATACCCTGGATAGAGTTAATCTGTTCCTATGGTGTAACACATTACTCAGCTAAGTAATACACACACACACACGGTCAGATATGTGGATAGCCATAATACATAAAGCTGCTACAGACAAAAAAAACAACACATTTTCATCCCCATCCACTGGAGTACATTATAGTCTGACACCCTGTTCCCTTTATAGTGCACATTGATTATCTCGGTCTCACTTCTTCCATACTGTACACTACACACTGTATCAGTGGGTTCAGGGAGAGGACAGAAGAAGAGGTGTAATGGAATGAGAAGTCACGAGAGAGAAAAAGGGAGAGAAAGGAAGGTAGAGGAAGGGAGAGATAGAGAGAGAGGAAGAGAGAGAGGGAGAGAGAGAGGAAGGGAGAGATAGAGAGGGAGAGAGAGAGGGAGAGAGAGAGGAAGGGAGAGATAGAGAGGGAGAGAGAGAGGGAGAGAGAGAGGAAGGGAGAGATAGAGAGGGAGAGAGAGAGGGAGAGAGAGAGGAAGGGAGAGATAGAGATGGAGAGAGAGAGATACAACCCATATTTATGCTTATTTATTTTATCTTGTGTCCTTTAACCATTTGTACATTGTTGAAACACTGTATATATATAACATGACATTTGTAATGTCTTTATTGTTTTGAAACTTCTGTATGTGTAATGTTTACTGTTAATTTTTATTGTTTATTTCACTTTATATATTAACTTTATATATTATCTACCTCACTTGCTTTGGCAATGTTAACAGATGTTTCCCATGCCAATAAAGCCCTTGAATTGAATTGAATTGATAGATAGATAGATAGATAGATAGATAGATAGATAGATAGATAGATAGATAGATAGATAGATAGAAAGAGAGGGAGGGAGAGAGGGCGAGAGATAAAGATAGCCACGAGAAAGAAATAGAAAGAGCGAGGGAGATACATACAGAGAGAGAGAGAGAGAGAAAGAGAGATAGAAAGGAGGCAAGAGATAAAGATTGCATGAGAGAGAGAAAGAGAGAGAGAGAGAGAGAGACAAACTCTCCGACCCAAAAAGGCCTGTGGTATTGATGGTATCCTCAATGAAATTATAAAATATACACACCACAAATTCCAATTGGCTATACTAAAACTCAGCCTCAGCTCTTCCCCAATATTTGGAACCAAAGACTGTTCACCCCATACCACAAAAGTGGAGACAAATTTGACCCCAATAGCTACCGTGGGAAATGCATTAACAGCAATCTTGGGAAAATCCTCTGCATTATCATTAACAGCAGACTAGATCATTTCCTCAGTGAAAACAACGTACTGAGCAAATGTCCACTTTTTTTTTTTTTACCAAATTAAATTTACTGTACCATGTATTCACCCTGCACACCCGAATTGACAAACAAACAAACCAAATCAAAGGCAAAGTCTTCTCATGCTTTGTTGATTTCAAAAAAGCCTTCGACTCAATTTGGCATGAGGGTCTGCTGTACAAATTGATGGAAAGTGGTGTTGGGGGAAAAACATACGACATTATCAAATCCATGTACACAAACAACAAGTGTGCAGTTCAAATTGGCAATAAACACACATTTCTCTTTCCACAGGACTGTGGGGTGAGACAGGGATGCAGCTTAAGCCCCACCCTCTTCAACATATATATAAATGTATTGGCGAGGGCACTAGAACAGTCTGCAGCACCCGGCCTCACCCTACTAGAATCTGAAGTCAAATGTCTACTGTTAACTGATGATCTGGTGCTTCTGTCCCCAACCTAGGAGGGCCTACAACAGCACCTAGATCTTCTGCACAGATTCTGTCAGACCTGGGCCCTGACACTAAATCTCAGTAAGACCCAAAATAATGTCGTTACAAAAAAGGTCCAGTTGCCAAGACCACAAATACAAATTCCCATCTAGACACCGTTGCCCTAGACATCAGCACCACAGTTTACTGCCACAAAGCTGTGAACGACAGTTGTGAGGACCGCTCGACAACCAAGAATTCACAAAATGGGACAAACACCAAATTGAGACTCTGCATGCAGAATTCCACAGTGTGACCTGTTGACGAGAAAAGGTCAACCAGAGAAGAACAAACACCATATATACAACCCATATTTATGTTTATTTATTTTCCCTTTTGTACTTTAACTATTTGCACATCATCACAACACTGTATATAGACATAATCTGACATTTGAAATGTCTTTATTATTCTGGAACTTCTGTGTGTGTAATGTCTACTGTTAATTTTTATTCTTTATTTCACTTTTGTTTATTATCTACTTCACTTGCTTTGGCAATGTTAACACGTATTTCCCATGCCTAATAAAGCCCCTTTAAATTGAGTTGAGAGAGAGAGAGAGAGAGACAGAGAGAGAGAGAGAGAGACAGAGAGAGAGACAGATAGAGAGAGAGAGAGAGACAGAGACACAGAGAGAGAGACACACAGAGAGAGAGAGGGAGAGAGAGAGAGAGAGAGAGAGAGAGACAGAGAGAGAGAGAGAGAGACAGAGAGAGAGAGAGAGACAGAGAGAGAGAGAGAGAAAGAGAGAGAGGGGAAGAGAGAGAAGAGAGAGAGAGACAGAGACAGAGACAGAGAGAGAGAGAGAGAGAGAGAGAGAGAGAGGGGGAGAGAGAGAAGAGATAAAGAGAGAAACAGAGGGAGAGAGAGAGAGAGAGAGAGAGAGGGAGAGAGAGAAGAGATAAAGAGAGAAAGAGAGGGAGAGAGAGGAGATAAAGAGAGAGAGAGAGAGGGAGAGAGAGAGAGAGGGAGAGAGAGAGAGAGAAGAGATAAAGAGAGAAAGAGAGGGAGAGAGAGAGACAGATATTGTATGTATGTATCACATGTCCCCCTGATACGTTCCTATAGCGATGATATCATTGTGACATCATAGTGGCCTTACGGTTCTTCCTGGGGGTAATTATACGTCTCTCTACAAATGTATTACAGTGTCGGAACGATTACATGAAGTAAGCCGCACTAACATATGTTCCAAATACCACCCTGTTCCCTTATGCAGGGCACTACATTAGACAAGGGCCCTTGTAGTACACTATGTATGCCTGGAATAAGGTGCCTTTTTGGGACCCGGACTGTGTTTCTAGGGCACACTCGCACACACTGTTGGTGCAGGGCTGTAATATGAAGGCTTTTGTTCCAGCTATAACAGCTGCGGTCTAATTGGATGACTTCATTAGTTGTTCCATTGGATGTGTAATTAAACCTACTGCGGTCTAATTGGAGGACTTCATTAGTTGTGCCATTGGATGTGTAATTAAACCTACTGCGGTCTAATTGGATGGCTTCATTAGTTGTGCCATTGGATGTGTAATTAAACCTACTGCGGTCTAATTGGATGACTTCATTAGTTGTGCCATTGGATGTGTAATTAAACCTACTGTGGTCTAATTGGATGACTTCATTAGTTGTGCCATTGGATGTGTAATTAAACCTACTGCGGTCTAATTGGATGACTTCATTAGTTGTGCCATTGGATGTGTAATTAAACCTACTGCGGTCTAATTGGATGGCTTCATTAGTTGTGCCATTGGATGTGTAATTAAACCTACTGCGGTCTAATTGGACGACTTCATTAGTTGTGCCATTGGATGTGTAATTAAACCTACTGCGGTCTAATTGGATGGCTTCATTAGTTGTGCCATTGGATGTGTAATTAAACCTACTGCGGTCTAATTGGATGACTTCATTAGTTGTGCCATTGGATGTGTAATTAAACCTACTGCGGTCTAATTGGATGGCTTCATTAGTTGTGCCATTGGATGTGTAATTAAACCTACTGCGGTCTAATTGGAGGACTTCATTAGTTGTGCCATTGGATGTGTAATTAAACCTACTGCGGTCTAATTGGAGGACTTCATTAGTTGTGCCATTGGATGTGTAATTAAACCTACTGCGGTCTAATTGGATGGCTTCATTAGTTGAGCCATTGGATATGTAATTAAACCTACTGCGGTCTAATTGGATGACTTCATTAGTTGTGCCATTGGATGTGTAATTAAACCTACTGCGGTCTAATTGGAGGCCTTCATTAGTTGTGCCATTGGATGTGTAATTAAACCTACTGCGGTCTAATTGGAGGACTTCATTAGTTGTGCCATTGGATGTGTAATTAAACGTACTGCGGTCTAATTGGAGGACTTCATTAGTTGTGCCATTGGATGTGTAATTAAACCTACTGCGGTCTAATTGGAGGACTTCATTAGTTGTGCCATTGGATGTGTAATTAAACCTACTGCGGTCTAATTGGAGGACTTCATTAGTTGTGCCATTGGATGTGTAATTAAACCTACTGCGGTCTAATTGGAGGACTTCATTAGTTGTGCCATTGGATGTGTAATTAAACCTACTGCGGTCTAATTGGACAACTTCATTAGTTGTGCCATTGGATGTGTAATTAAACCTACTGCGGTCTAATTGGAGGACTTCATTAGTTGTGCCATTGGATGTGTAATTAAACCTACTGCGGTCTAATTGGATGGCTTCATTAGTTGTGCCATTGGATGTGTATATAAACCTACTGCGGTCTAATTGGACGACTTCATTAGTTGTGCCATTGGATGTGTAATTAAACCTACTGCGGTCTAATTGGACGACTTCATTAGTTGTGCCATTGGATGTGTAATTAAACCTACTGCGGTCTAATTGGACGACTTCATTAGTTGTGCCATTGGATGTGTAATTAAACCTACTGCGGTCTAATTGGATGGCTTCATTAGTTGTGCCATTGGATGTGTAATTAAACCTACTGCGGTCTAATTGGATGGCTTCATTAGTTGTGCCATTGGATATGTAATTAAACCTACTGCGGTCTAATTGGATGGCTTCATTAGTTGTGCCATTGGATGTGTAATTAAACCTACTGCGGTCTAATTGGATGGCTTCATTAGTTGTGCCATTGGATGTGTAATTAAACCTACTGCGGTCTAATTGGATGGCTTCATTAGTTGTGCCATTGGATGTGTAATTAAACCTACTGCGGTCTAATTGGATGGCTTCATTAGTTGTGCCATTGGATGTGTAATTGAACCTACTGCGGTCTAATTGGATGGCTGCATTAGTTGTACCATTGGATGTGTAATTGAACCTACTGCGGTCTAATTGGATGGCTGCATTAGTTGTGCCATTGGATGTGTAATTAAACCTACTGCCGTCTAATTGGATGACTTCATTAGTTGTGCCATTGGATGTGTAATTAAACCTACTGCGGTCTAATTGGATGACTTCATTAGTTGTGCCATTGGATGTGTAATTAAACCTACTGCGGTCTAATTGGATGTGTAATTAAACCTACTGCGGTCTAATTGGACGACTTCATTAGTTGTGCCATTGAGAAAAGCCTGTAGTCCAGGACTGGTTGTATGAAGCACTTTGTTTTCTTACTTAAATGTGCTCTTTGAGGAACACAGCGGGATATGTTTTTTTACAAGTCCCTTTGTAGAACAAAACATATACATCTATCTATACAATCCATTCTGGTCCCTCGTGTCATTGTTCCAGAAATAGCAGCGGTCACATCTGATCGATAAAGGGTCGCGTTTCAGATGGAATCCTATCCCTTATATAGTGCTCTACTCTTGTTGTTGTCTAAATGTAGTTAATTTTAGGGAATAGGATTCCCTTTGGGAAACAACCCCCTTAAGGCATTCTTGGGTTTCTATGCTGAGTGGTGTTCCCTCGTCCCAAAACAGTGTTTCCCCAAAATACTTCAATCTTTTGTCTTCACTGGTTATTTGCGACTTGCTTCCTATTCCTCTCAATGGGAGAGTAGAATGCCAAGGTCTACAGCACTAAAAGTAATTGACTTGACCACTGGCCTATCAATGTTCTAGTACTAACGATACTTGAATACCTCAGCCCTAGAACCCTGAGGCTGTCATCTTTATCATCACATATCATGATAACGGAGAGGAGAGTAAAACCTCTCATCATCACATATCATCTTTATAACGGAGAGGAGAGTAAAACCTCTCATCATCACATATCATCTTTATAACGGAGAGGAGAGTAAAACCTCTCATCATCACATATCATCTTTATAACGGAGAGGAGAGTAAAACCTCTCATCATCACATATCATCTTTATAATGGAGAGGAGAGTAAAACCTCTCATCATCACATATCATCTGTATAATGGAGAGGAGAGTAAAACCTCTCATCATCACATATCATCTTTATAACGGAGAGGAGAGTAAAACCTTTCATCATCACATATCATCTTTATAACGGAGAGGAGAGTAAAACCTCTCATCATCACATATCATCTTTATAACGGAGAGGAGAGTAAAACCTCTCATCATCACATATCATCTTGATAACGGAGAGGAGAGTAAAACCTCTCATCATCACATATCATCTTGATAACGGAGTATAGCTCTCAGGCCCTTAAAAGACTATAGATGGGCCCTTGTCAAAAGTAGTGCACTATATAGGGAATAGGGTTCAAAAGTGGTGCACTATATGGGGAATAGTGTTCCATTTGAGACACAGCCTAGATCTTCCAATCTCCAGGTTGTCAGGACAGCGTCCTAGTTGGTATAATGTATTATAGTGTAACGTCTAGGAATGCATCCTAAACTCCACCCTATTCTCTATATAGTGCACTACATTTGAGGGAATAGAGTGCCATTTGGAAGTCACTGTAGAACGTGTCTAGTGGTAAGATGCATTACAATGTATAATGGTGTTTGACCAGGTGTTTGTTCTCTACGTTGACATAGGGACTATTCACTCTGCTCCATTAAGCTTTATCTCCAACACTTATAAACGTTTACCTTCCTCAGTCCACACAATCCCTCCTGTCAAGTCGGGCTGGCTAAACAACTCCCCTCTCTTCTACACCACATAGACTTGATCCACTGAATAAATATATTTCAACCCCAGACAAAGCATCCACTGGGTGGCCTACCACTTTTCATCAGACTACTGTGTGTTCACCAGACAGACAGACTACTGTGTGTTCACCAGACAGACAGACTACTGTGTTCACCAGACAGACAGACTACTGTGTTCACCAGACAGACAGACTACTGTGTTCACCAGCCAGACAGACTACTGTGTTCACCAGACAGACATCAGACAGACTACTGTGTTCACCAGACAGATATCATGACAGACTACTGTGTTCACCAGACAGATATCATGACAGACTACTGTGTTCACCAGACAGACAGACTACTGTGTGTTCACCAGACAGAAAGACTACTGTGTGTTCACCAGACAGACAGACTACTGTGTTCACCAGACAGACAGACTACTGTGCGTTCACCAGACAGACAGACTACTGTGTGTTCACCAGACAGACAGACTACTGTGTTCACCAGACAGATATCAGACAGACTACTGTGTTCACCAGACAGATATCATGACAGACTACTGTGTTCACCAGACAGATATCATGACAGACTACTGTGTTCACCAGACAGATATCATGACAGACTACTGTGTTCACCAGACAGATATCATGACAGACTACTGTGTTCACCAGACAGATATCATGACAGACTACTGTGTTTACCAGACAGATATCATGACAGACTACTGTGTTCACCAGACAGATATCATGACAGACTACTGTGTGTTTACCAGACAGATATCATGACAGACTACTGTGTTTACCAGACAGATATCAGACAGACTACTGTGTTCACCAGACAGATATCAGACAGACTTCTGTGTTCACCAGACAGATATCAGACAGACTACTGTGTTCACCAGACAGACAGACAGACAGACAGACAGACAGACAGACAGACAGACAGACAGACAGACAGACAGACAGACAGACAGACAGCACTAGGAGGCATCCCTAACTCTCTTTGTGATACCAGTCATCACTGCACAACGGTTGTGGAAACATTTTTGTTCAGACAAACTTGTAATTATATCACCAAAATATCAGCTGTATCCAGGGGGTGAAAGTAGATTTAAGAGCACGCATATATTTTACTTTATTTTATAGCCTAGGTGTAATTATAGTTATTATATGAATATTAAAATATAAATCCTTGATTTAATATACTGTATGATCTCTATGGGCCTAGTAGACTAGGAAAGATTGGGTCATTTTTTTAAACATGCATTACTTTTCAATGTGGCATAAACACAACCTGTCATGATGTTTCCATTTGATTAAAGGATGTTCCTGTAGTACGCATTTCCTCCACGCTGAAATACGTTCTGATCGGGAAATACGTTCTGATCAGGAAATACGTTCTGATCAGGAAATACGTTCTGATCAGGAAATACGTTCTGATCAGGAAATACATTCTGATCAGGAAATACATTCTGATCAGGAAATACGTTCTGATCAGGAAATACATTCTGATCAGGAAATACGTTCTGATCAGGAAATACGTTCTGATCAGGAAATACATTCTGATCAGGAAATACGTTCTGATCAGGAAATACATTCTGATCAGGAAATACGTTCTGATCAGGAAATACATTCTGATCAGGAAATACATTCTGATCAGGAAATACGTTCTGATCAGGAAATACATTCTGATCAGGAAATACATTCTGATCAGGAAATACATTCTGATCAGGAAATACGTTCTGATCAGGAAATACGTTCTGATCAGGAAATACATTCTGATCAGGAAATACATTCTGATCAGGAAATACATTCTGATCAGGAAATACATTCTGATCAGGAAATACGTTCTGATCAGATTCTCACCAGAAAAAAACACATCTGAGATCATACCTTGAACTAGTGTCAACATCATGGAGGCTTTGGTGGCATGCCTCTCAGTGTGTGTGTGTGTGTGTGTGTGTGTGTGTGTCATACCTCAGTGTGAGTGTCATGTTATTGTGAGAAAGACACTGTGATCTGGACAACACTAAATAACCTGTCAAGTGTTAAGACCCCAATTACACCCTATTCCCTATGTAGTGCACTATTTTTGACCAGAGGGTGCGATTTGGGACCATATCTCCCTGACCTTCTCTCTCTGTCACAGTGGGTTCCCTAATCCTGTCAGTCATCATGAAGGACTCTGGGTAAATCATAGTTAGGCCATAAAACAGGGTCTTCTCTGGGTCAATACAAAAAACAAAAAAAATCCCCAAGATGTAGGGTAGAACTGGAATTGATAAAGTCTGGAATATCTATGGTTCCAATTGTTTTTATTTATTCGGGGACCCATATAGAGGGAGGCTGTCGGGCACAGTGGAACTGACGCTTAGTTGCATACGGAACACTGGGAATTCCAACAAGCCACAACCCACGTTCCAAAATGGCAGCCTATTCCCTATGCAGTGCACTACTATTGGCCGGAGCCCTATGGGCACGACTGTAGTGCACTTCGTAAGGGATAGGGTGCCATTTTGGTGCACGATCCATGTTGACTTTCTGTTCCCTGTTTATTTGCCGCTAGCTGAATTTGGTGCTATGTACACTTAGTTGCTTTTCTGATTAATTATTTTCATGTGTGTGACGGGATTTGGTGGAGTCTGGGGTGAAAGTCATTAGAGGGCTCTTCTAACCTCTGATTAGTACCTCATTCACACATATACAAGTTGTGGTGTGTGATTGTGTGTGTGTGTGATTGTGTGTGTCTGTGTGTGTGTGATTGTGTGTGTGTGTGTGTGTGCGTGTGTGTGTGTGTGTGTGTGTGTGTGTGTGTGTGTGTGTGTGATTGTGTGTGTGATTGTGTGTGTGTGTGTGTGTGTGTGTGTGTGTGTGTGTGATTGTGTGTGTGTGTGTGTGTGTGTGTGTGTGTGTGTGTGTCCCAGCCCCCTATCACTTCTAGCCACAGCCTTTCCCCACAGCCCTCACCACAGCCTTCACCACAGCCTTCACCACAGCCTTCACCACAGCCCTCACCACAGCCTTCACCACAGCCTTCACCACAGCCCTCAACACAGCCTTCACCACAGCCTTAACCACAGCCCTCACCACAGCCTTCACCACAGCCTTCACCACAGCCCTCACCACAGCCCTCACCACAGCCTTCACCACAGCCTTCACCACAGCCCTTCACCACAGCCTTCACCACAGTCTTTCACCACAGCATTTCCCCACAGCCTTCAACACAGCCTTCAACACAGCCTTCACCACAGCCTTCACCACAGCCTTTCCCCACAGCCCTCACCACAGCCTTCACCACAGCCTTCGCCACAGCCTTCACCACAGCCTTCAACACAGCCTTCACCACAGTCCTTCACCACAGTCCTTCACCACAGCCTTCACCACAGCCCTTCACCACAGCCCTTCACCACAACCCTTCACCACAGCCTTCACCACAGCCTTCACCACAGCCTTTCCCCACAGCCTTCACCACAGCCTTCACCACAGCCCTTCACCACAGCCTTCACCACAGTCTTTCACCACAGCCTTTCCGCACAGCCTTCAACACAGCCTTTACCACAGCCTTTCCCCACAGCCCTTACCACAGCCTTCACCACAGGCTTCACCACAGCCCTCACCACAGCCTTCACCACAGCCTTAAACACAGCCTTTCCCCACAGCCCTCACCACAGCCCTCACCACAGCCTTTCACCACAGCCCTTCACCACAGCCTTCACCACAGCCTTCACCACATCCTTCACCACAGCCTTCACCACAGCCTTCACCACAGCCCTTCACCACAGCCTTCACCACAGTCTTTCACCACAGCCTTTCCCCACAGCCTTCAACACAGCCTTCACCACAGCCTTCACCGCAGCCTTTCCCCACAGCCCCCGCCACAGCCTTCGCCACAGCCTTCGCCACAGCCTTCACCACAGCCTTCAACACAGCCTTCACCACAGCCCTTCACCACATCCTTCACCACAGCCTTTCACCACAGTCCTTCACCACAGCCTTCACCACAGCCCTTCACCACAGCCTTCACCACAGCCTTCAACACAGCCTTCAACTCAGCCTTCACCACAGCCTTCACCACAGCCTTCACCACAGGCCTCACCACAGCCTTCACCACAGCCTTCACCACAGCCCTTCACCACAGCCTTCACCACAGTCTTTCGCCACAGCCTTTCCCCACAGCCTTCAACACAGCCTTCACCACAGCCTTCACCCACAGCCCTCACCACAGCCTTCACCACAGCCTTCGCCACAGCCTTCACCACAGCCTTCAACAAAGCCTTCACCACAGCCCTTCACCACAGCCCTTCACCACAGCCCTTCACCACATCCTTTCACCACAGTCCTTCACCACAACCCTTCACCACAACCCTTCACCACAGCCTTCACCACAGCCTTCACCACAGCCTTTCCCCACAGCCCTCACCACAGCCTTCACCACAGCCTTCACCACAGCCCTCACCACAGCCTTCACCACAACCTTCACCACAGCCTTCACCACAGCCTTTCCCCACAGCCCTCACCACAGCTGTTCACCACAGTCCTTCACCACAGCCCTTCACCACAGCCTTCACCACAGCCTTTCACCACAGCCCTTCACCACAGCCTTCACCACAGCCTTCACCACAGCCTTTCACCACAGCCTTCACCACAGCCTTCACCACAGCCCTTCACCACAGCCTTCACCACAGCCTTTCACCACAGCCAACAAGATGCCACACAGCAGAGAGAGACAGCATCTGCAAATATATGACGCAGTACGTAATTTTTCGGGGGGGACCACTTTCGTCTCGTGAACGCTACTGACAGAACTAATGGCTAAAAAAATATACAAAAGTACCCAGAGAATCTCTTTGAAGGGAGAGAGAGAGAAATCACAGAGGTCAGGAGAGAAATGGGCTGAGAGAGGAGAGATGGGAAGGACACACAGCCACCCCTCTCTGTCTCAGTCTCAGAAAACTCCATTTGATTAGGTCTTTATCCCCTGAGACACATCTTCTGGGAAGCCGGCATATTAAATGAGCATGCACACACACACACACACACACACACACACACACGCATGCACGCACACACACACACACACACACACACACACACACACACACACACACACACACACACACTGAAGCAGCCCATGTGTGTTTCGCTGGCTGGCTGACGCACACACACACACACACACAATCATAACAGCGTTGAAGTAAACAAACTTTAATCTCTGGTGACACACAGCACATTCCTCCTGCCGTGGCGCGGTGTTTACCCCGGTAAATAATGCCTCGCTGTTGCAATTAAATAAAGGGATGAGGCCAACAGAGTGGCGGTACGGTCGTGGTCCCACCTCAACTCTCTGCTTTCCTTAGCTGGGTCCCGAACGGCACTCTATTCCCTATGCAGTGACCTGCTTTCGACCAGAGCTCTTTTAACAGAAGTGCACTATGAAGGCGACAGGATGCAGTTTGGGAACGACATACCCTTCCTTCCGCTCAACGTTCACATACACACACACACACACACACACACACACACACACGGTGTATACATCCCATGAGGCTTTGCTCCAATAGCCGGTGGGCGATTGGATGAGTGTGTTCCTCAATGCGAGATGGGACTCAACGCTGGGAGTGTTAAAGAACCACAACAACAACGTCTCAGAGATACTCAGTGATTCCTCTCCCTCTAGAGGGGTGTGTGTGTGTGTGTGTGTGTGTGTGTGTGCGCGTGCTTGCGTACATGTGTGTGTGTCTGTGTGTGTGTGCGTTTGTGTTAGGGGCAGGGCGGGGTGGTAGCTCTTACTAAAATACATTAAAAAAACATCTCGACATCCCGACAACTGTAATCTGCATCAAGAGCAACCCGATGCTGAGCTTGGTTTACTTTACTGCATAAACAACACCCACAACATCTCTGGTCTGTTTACTGCATAAACAACACCCACAACATCTCTGGTCTGTTTACTGCATAAACAACACCCACAACATCTCCAGTCTGTTTACCGCATAAACAACACCCACAACATCTCTGGTCTGTTTACTGCATAAACAACACCCACAACATCTCTGGTCTGTTTACTGCATAAACAACACCCACAACATCTCTGGTCTGTTTACTGCATAAACAACACCCACAACATCTCCAGTCTGTTTACCGCATAAACAACACCCACAACATCTCTGGTCTGTTTACTGCATAAACAACACCCACAACATCTCCAGTCTGTTTACCGCATAAACAACACCCACAACATCTCTGGTCTGTTTACTTCATAAACAACACCCACAACATCTCTGGTCTGTTTACTGCATAAACAACACCCACAACATCTTCAGTCTGTTTACTGCATAAACAACACTCACAACATCTCTGGTCTGTTTACTGCATAAACAAGACCCACAACATCTCCAGTCTGTTTACCGCATAAACAACACCCACAACATCTCTGGTCTGTTTACCGCATAAACAACACCCACAACATCTCCAGTCTGTTTACTGTGTAAACAACACCCACAACATCTCTGGTCTGTTTACCGCATAAACAACACCCACAACATCTCCAGTCTGTTTACTGCATAAACAACACCCACAACATCTCCAGTCTGTTTACTGCATAAACAACACCCACAACATCTCTGGTCTGTTTACCGCATAAACAACACCCACAACATCTCTGGTCTGTTTACCGCATAAACAACACCCACAACATCTCTGGTCTGTTTACTGCATAAACAACACCCACAACATCTCCAGTCTGTTTACTGCATAAACAACACCCACAACATCTCTAGTCTGTTTACTGCATAAACAACACCCACAACATCTCTAGTCTGTTTACCGCATAAACAACACCCACAACATCTCTGGTCTGTTTACTGCATAAACAACACCCACAACATCTCTGGTCTGTTTCCTGCATAAACAACACCCACAACATCTCCAGTCTGTTTACCGCATAAACAACACCCACAACATCTCTGGTCTGTTTACTGCATAAACAACACCCACAACATCTCCAGTCTGTTTACTGCATAAACAACACCCACAACATCTCCAGTCTGTTTGTGTGTTCAGTAGTATCCATATACAGCTGCACCCACTCCTTTGAGTCTTCAATGGCACCCCAATCCCTATTTAATACACTACTTTGGATGCATTGTCCAGTGCATTCGGAAAGTATTCAGAAGCCTTGACTTGTTCCACATTTTGTTGTGTTGCAGCCTTAATCTAAAAATGGATTACATCGTCCCCCCCTCATCAATCTACACACAATACCCCATAATGACATCACAATACCCCGTAATGACATCACAATACCCCATAATGACATCACAATACCCCATGATGACATCACAATACCCCATAATGACATCACAATACCCCATGATGACATCACAATACCCCATAATGACATCACAATACCCCATAATGACATCACAATACCCCATAATGACATCACAATACCCCATAATGACAAAGCATAAAAGGTTTATAGATTTTTTTTTGCAAATGTATTAAAAATAACAACTTAAATATCACATTTACATAAGTATTCAGACACTTTACTCAGTACTTTTGTTGAAGCACTTTTGGCAGTGATTACAGCATTGAGTCTTCCTGGGTGTGATGCTATAAGTTTGGCACACCTGTATTTGGGGAGTTTCTCCCATTCTTCTCTGCAGATCCTCTCAAGCTCTGTCAGGTTGGATGAGGAGCGTCGCTGCACAGCTATTTTCTGGTCTGTGCAGAGATGTTAGATTGAGTTCGAGTCCGCGCTCTGGCTGGGCCACTCAAGGACATTCGAAGCCACTCCTGTGTTGTCTTGGCTGTGAGCTTAGGGTCTTTGCCCCTATTGGAAGGTGAAACTTTGCCCCAGTCTGAGGTCCTGCACTCTGGAGCAGGTTTTCAACAGAGATTTCGCTGTACTTTGCTCCGTTCATCTTTCCTTTGATCCTGACTAGTCTCCCAGTCCCTGCCGCTGAAAAACCTCCTCACAGCATGATGCTGCCACCACCATGTTTCACCGTAGGGATGGTGCCAGGTTTCCTCCAGATGTGACGCTTGGCTTTCAGGCCAAAGAGTTCAATCTTGGTTTCATCAGACCAGAGAATCTTGTTTCCTTTTGGCAAAACTCCAAGCAGACGGTCGTGTGCCTTTTACTGAGGAGTGGCTTCCGTCTGGCTTCCACAGAGGAACTCTGGAGCTCTGCCAGAGTGACCATCAGGTTCTTGGTCACCTCCCTGACCAAGGCCCTTCTCCCCTGATTGATCAGTTTGTCCGGGCGGCCAGCTCTAGGAAGAGTCTTGGTGGTTCCACATTTCTTCCATTAAAGAATGATGGAGGCCATTGTGTTCCTGGGGACCTTCAATGCTGCAGACATTTTTTGGTACCCTTCCCCAGATCTGAGCCTCGACACAATCCTGTCTCGGAGCTCTATAGACAATTCCTTTGACCTCATGACTTGGTTTTTACTCTGACATGCACTGTCAACTGTGGGACCTTATATAGACAGGTGTGTGCCTTTCCAAACCATGTCCAATCAATTGAATTTACCACAGGTGGGCTCCAATCAAGTTGTAGAAACATCTCAAGGATGATCAATGGAAACAGGATGCACCTGAGATCAATATCGAGTCTCATAGCAAAGGGTCTGAATACTTATGTAAATAAGGTATTTCTGTTTTTTATTATTTAATTCATTTGCAAACATTTCTAAAAACCTGTTTTCCCTTTGTCAATCTGGGGTATTGTGATGTCATTATGGGGTATTGTGATGTCATTATGGGGTATTGTGATGTCATTATGGGGTATTGTGTGCAGATTGATGAGGAAAATGTTTTATTTAATCCATTTTACAATAAAGCTGCAACGTAAAGAATTTAGGGAAAAAGTCAAGGGGTCTGAATACCTTCTGAATGCACTCTATAGGGGATAGGCATGTGGCACATAGTCTCTGACTCTTGACTGAAGGTACTCAGCCTCCTCGTCTCCCCGTCCTTGGGATTCAAAGATAAATAATGACATTAATTAGGGAGCCGATCGATAAACGGGTGAATTATAAACTTGGCTGACACCATAAGATTCCCTCTCTCTCTCTTCCCTCCATCTGACCGCCACAGTGTTTCCATCCAACACAGCTCCTTGACACACATGGGAGCGGAGGGATCGCTTACACACACACACACACACACACACACACAAACACAAACACACACACACACACACACACACACACACACACACACACACACACACACACACACACACACACACACACAAACACACACACACACACACACACACACACACACACACACACACACACACACACACACACACACACACACACACACACAAGGCCATAATGTGCTTACCTGTGGTTGAGGAATTGAGCAATGAGTGATGTCATCGGTTGAGAGGAGAATAAGAGAACAGAGAGAAAGACGACATGTTAGTTGACAACATGGCTGTTTCTGAGAATATTACTGGCTATAAAACCCTGTCCTTGGTCCCTCTCATTGATTTTCAGAATTGATGAGGTCAGAGTTGTACCCTGGGGTGTGATGAGGTCAGAGTTGTACCCTGGGGTGTGATGAGGTCAGAGTTGTACCCTGGGGTGTGATGAGGTCAGAGTTGTACCCTGGGGTTTGATGAGGTCAGAGTTGTACCCTGGGGTGTGATGATGTCAGAGTTTTACCCTGGGGTTTGATGAGGTAAGAATTTTGTCCTGGGGTGTGATGAGGTAAGAGTTTTACCCTGGGGTTTGATGAGGTCAGAGTTGTACCCTGGGGTTTGATGAGGTGAGAGTTTTACCCTGGGGTTTGATGAGGTCAGAGTTGTACCCTGGGGTGTGATGAGGTCAGAGTTGTACCCTGGGGTGTGATGAGGTGAGAGTTTTACCCTGGGGTTTGATGAGGTCAGTGTTGTACCCTGGGGTGTGATGAGGTCAGAGTTGTACCCTGGGGTGTGATGAGGTCAGAGTTGTACCCTGGGGTTTGAGGAGGTCAGAGTTGTACCCTGGGGTTTGATGAGGTCAGAGTTTTACCCTGGGGTGTGATGATGTCAGAGTTTTACCCTGGGGTTTGATGAGGTAAAAATTGTATCCTGGGGTGTGATGAGGTAAGAGTTTTACCCTGGGGTGTGATGATGTCAGAGTTTTACCCTGGGGTTTGATGAGGTGAGAGTTTTACCCTGGGGTGTTATGAGGTCAGAGTGGTACCCTGGGGTGTGATGAGGTCAGAGTTGTACCCTGGGGTTTGATGAGGTCAGAGTTGTACCCTGGGGTGTGATGAGGTCAGAGTTGTACCCTGGGGTGTGATGAGGTCAGAGTTGTACCCTGGGGTTTGATGAGGTCAGAGTGGTACCCTGGGGTTTGATGAGGTCAGAGTTGTACCCTGGGGTTTGATGAGGTCAGAGTTGTACCCTGGGGTTTGATGAGGTCAGAGTTGTACCCTGGGGTTTGTAAGCAGAGGGAGCTTAATCTGTTGACGCAACTTTTGTGTCCCTAATTGCAATCATATTCCCTTTATAGTGCACTCCGTTTGACCAGAGGGGGTCCAATGTATTACACCATATGAGGAATAGGGTCCCAATTTTGGGAGATACTCAACCTTTCACTGCTTCCTTAAAAGTCAAACACTACTCCCTTTGTTCGTCTCCTTTCTTTTAGGATCACGGATAGGTGAATGGACTGGACTGAGAGGCAGAACACAAAAGAAGTAGAAAAACGCCATTGGAAGTGGTTGGTGTCCCATACGGCCTGTATGCCACTATATCGTGCCCTATGGAACCCTGGTTGAAAATAATGCTATTATAAAGCAAACAGGGTGTGGAAATGGAACTGAACCAAGGAGAACCCTGCTCAACACCAAGGCTGACCTGCTGGGGGAAGTGTGGGAATGATCGATGCTCCCCCAAAGAGCTAAAGCATTTAAGACAAGGAGGGCTTTCATCCATCAGTGCTTTCAAATCTTAGTCTCTAGAGGAATGAGGAAGGGAAGCCAGGTAAGACTGTTGGAACACAGCCCATACGGTCAAAAGCAAGAAGCCAATAGGACATGCTGCTTAACCTTCCCCTTTTTACTGTATCACAGTCTACTTGACCACTTCCTGGGAAAATTGGAAAACACTAAACAAACCGTCTATCCAAAACAGAGATGTATGGGATAAACCACTTCTCCAATCTTTTTGGCTCTATAACAAAGAATGAACCTTCTGGCAAGGAAGTGGTTTAAAAAAGTTACCCTGCTACGGTATCTAGCGCTTTACCGTGGGTGAGGGGTAGAGCCAGCATGATAGCAGAGAGGAGAACAGCGTGGTAACTGTCCATGTTTTATTTATTAAACTGAACACAAAAATAACAAAGGAGAAAACACTGTGTCTCTGTGTGTCTCAGTCTATACTGTGTGTCTCTGTGTGGGTCTCAGTCTATACTGTCTGTGTGTGTCTCAGTCTATACTGTGTGTGTGTCTCAGTCTATACTGTGTGTCTCTGTGTGTGTCTGTCTATGCTGTGTGTGTGTCTCTGTGTGTGTCTCAGTCTATACTGTGTGTCTCTGTGTGTGTCTCAGTCTATACTGTGTGTGTGTCTCTGTGTGTGTCTCAGTCTATACTGTGTGTGTGTCTCAGTCTATACTGTCTGTGTGTGTCTCAGTCTATACTGTGTGTCTCTGTGTGTGTCTGTCTATGCTGTGTGTGTGTCTCTGTGTGTGTCTCAGTCTATACTGTGTGTCTCTGTGTGTGTCTCAGTCTATACTGTGTGTGTGTCTCAGTCTATACTGTGTGTCTCTGTGTGTGTCTCAGTCTATACTGTGTGTGTGTCTCAGTCTATGCTGTGTGTGTGTGTCTGTCTATACTGTGTGTGTGTCTCTGTGTGTGTCTCAGTCTATACTGTGTGTGTGTCTCAGTCTATACTGTGTGTGTGTCTCAGTCTATACTGTGTGTGTGTGTCTGTCTATGCTGTGTGTGTGTCTCTGTGTGTGTCTCAGTCTATACTGTGTGTCTCTGTGTGTGTCTGTCTATACTGTGTGTGTGTGTCTGTCTATGCTGTGTGTGTGTCTCTGTGTGTGTCTCAGTCTATACTGTGTGTGTGTGTCTGTCTATGCTGTGTGTGTGTCTCTGTGTGTGTCTCAGTCTATACTGTGTGTGTGTGTCTGTCTACGCTGTGTGTGTGTCTCTGTGTGTGTCTCAGTCTATACTGTGTGTGTGTGTCTGTCTACGCTGTGTGTGTGTCTCTGTGTGTGTCTCAGTCTATACTGTGTGTGTGTGTCTATACTGTGTGTGTGTGTATCTATCCCCAGGCAGCTGTTAGGTCTATCCTTTATCCACTATGCTGTGTGTGTGTCTCTGTGTGTGTCTCAGTCTATACTGTGTGTGTGTGTCTGTCTATGCTGTGTGTGTGTCTCTGTGTGTGTCTCAGTTTATGATGTGTGTGTGTCTCAGTCTATACTGTGTGTGTGTCTCAGTGTGTGTCTCAGTCTATACTGTGTGTGTGTCTCAGTGTGTGTCTCAGTCTATACTGTCTGTGTGTGTGTCTCTGTGTGTGTCTCTGTCTATGCTGCTGGAAGCAAACTGTTATGTCTCACTCCGCTCTGAAATCAATCGTCTGATCGCCAATTTCATCAATCACCAACTACCTTCTCCTCCAGCAACACTCAACAACTGCGGCCTGGGTTCCACCAGCACGGCTTGAGAATACCTACGGCAGGGAGCAGGGGCCACCGAATAACGTTATTCACATTCCCTGTTCCAGTTAATGACTTTACAGTGAAGGGAACTGATTGGAATTCAAACCCCTCAGAACCCCACAACTCTCTCAATTTACATAATGAATATTTCATGACACAATTAATAACAATAATGCAGAGAATCAATCAAGTTTAATTACTAAAAGTGACAGTCATTTGGCTCATTATGATTGTGCGATATTCATATTTACTCGCTAGACGGCTCGTTCTCTTTGCAAAGCTAATTTAAATTCGAGCTTTAAAGGGCGTATTGTTTAAGGAAGTTTGACTTCACTCGAACATTCAGTTTCCAAACATAAATTCCTGGTTTATTAAGCACAATATCTTGTGTATCTATCCCCAGGCAGCTGTTAGGTCTATCCTTTATCCACTTGAGGTTTCTTCAATAAAGCTTCAGGTGAACTATGCTTCCTTAGAGTTTAAGATGTTGAGGGGAGAGGAGAGGAGAAAAGAGGAGAGGAGAGGAGAGGGTAGGGTAGGGGAGGTGAGGTGAGGGTAGGGTAGGGGAGGGTAGAGGAGATGAGAGTAGAGGAGGGGAGGGGAGAGGAGGGGAGAGGGGGTGAGAGGAGGGGAGAGGAGGGGAGAGTGGGTGAGAGGAGAGGAGAGTAGAGGAGGGGAGAGGAGAGGAGAGGAGAGGTGAGGTGAGGGGAGATGAGGTGAGGGGAGGGGAGAGGAGGGTAGAGGAGATGAGAGTAGAGGAGGGGAGGCGAGGGCAAGGTGAGGGGAGAGGAGGGGAGAGGGGGTGAGAGAAGGGGAGGGCAAGGTGAGGGGAGAGGAGGGGAGAGGGGGTGAGAGGAGGGGAGGGGAGAGGGGGTGAGAGGAGGGGAGGGGAGGGGAGAGTGCTAAACTGAAATATGGGATTATTTTAAGACGGTCATAATATTGGTCATTTAGCAACTTGATTTTTTATTTATAGGTACATAAAAAAAATATATATATATTGATTTTGTTCTTTACTTCTAAAGCCAATAGAAACACATTGACGAACACCTTCAATAAATGACAAAAGACACAGTCTAAAAATAAATTGTAAGAAACTAGATTTTGAAGTGTTTGTCGTAAATCTAGGATACATAAACATTTTAAAAAATCAGGAAAAATATATATTTTTACATGTACAGTACATAAGCCTTTTTTTGGGGCACAAAACTACGTTCTTACTTCTGTTTTTTTAAACTGGTACCAGTTACCTTCTGTCCCGTGACACTTGTGGGGCTCTGACTCTGACTCTGACTCTGGCTCTGACTCTGACTCTGGCTCTGACTCTGACTCTGACTCTGGCTCTGGCTCTGACTCTGACTCTGACTCTGGCTCTGGCTCTGACTCTGGCTCTGACTCTGACTCTGACTCTGGCTCTGACTCTGACTCTGACTCTGGCTCTGGCTCTGGCTCTGACTCTGACTCTGACTCTGGCTCTGGCTCTGGCTCTGGCTCTGACTCTGACTCTGACTCTGGCTCTGACTCTGACTCTGACTCTGGCTCTGGCTCTGACTCTGACTCTGACTCTGACTCTGGCTCTGGCTCTGGCTCTGACTCTGACTCTGACTCTGGCTCTGGCTCTGGCTCTGGCTCTGACTCTGGCTCTGGCTCTGGCTCTGACTCTGACTCTGGCTCTGACTCTGACTCTGGCTCTGACTCTGACTCTGACTCTGGCTCTGGCTCTGACTCTGACTCTGATTAGGAATAACAGCTAACACGGTTAACTTTACTTCAAACTTCATTACAACTGCTCATGGCTGGGGGGAAGAAATACAGACTAAGAGACAGAAAGCACATCTCTTTACAGAGTTAAGGCTGAACTCTTTATATATTTTATACACATAATCACATGGTATGTTTTAGTAATACACATCTCTTTACAGAGTTAAGGCTGAACTCTTTATATATTTTATACACATAATCACATAGTATGCTTTAGTAATACACATCTCTTTACAGAGTTAAGACTAAACTCTTTCAGTTCCTTTAGAATTTAAATCACTTGTCACTCTCGTAACAACTTTCTTGAGTCTAGCGATTTCAGGGCTTGTCAAACCCCCCTCCCCCTCCCGTTATTTTTGAACAACTTGCTAAAAAAAAGACAAACAAGCTGCTTGCAGATACACAAACAAATAGTTTATTATAGTACGTTTGTGGATTGATATTGAAAAGCATCATCGTTGTCATCGACATCTTGTTACATAAAGCTGCATATTGACCATGCAGACAGAACCTAACTGGTCTTGTGGGCAAGCAAAAACAAACATGCTGTGATGGGGGGTAGGGCTTGGTCTGTGTGGAAAAGCATGGAGAGACAGAGAGAGAGAGAGAGAGAGAGACAGGGAGAGAGACAGGGAGAGAGACAGAGATTGGATATATTTTCTTCTTATTGGCCAGTCTGAGATGTGGCTTTTTCTTTGCAACTCTGCCTAGAAGGCCGGCATCCCGGAGTAGCCCTTCACTGTTGACTTTGAGACTGGTGTTTTGCTGGTACTATTTAATGAAGCTGCCAGTTGTGTCACGACCTGATCCGTTTCACCTGTATTTGTGATTGTCTCCACTCCCCTCCAGGTGTCGCCCATCTTCCCCATTATCCCCTGTGTATTTATACCTGTGTTCTCTGTTTGTCTGTTGCCAGTTTGTCTTGTTTGTTAAGCCTACCAGCGTTTGTCCTGTCAGCTCCTGTCTTTTCCCAGCCTCTCTATTTCTCGCCCTCCTGGTTTTTGACCCTTGCCTGTCCTGACCCTGAACCCGCCCACCTGACCATTCTGCCTCCCCCTGACCCTGAGCCTGCCCCTGACCCTGAGCCTGCCCCTGACCCTGAGCCTGCCCCTGCCCCTGCCCCTGAGCCTGCTTGCCATCCTACCTTTGCCTCTGTTCCTGTAATAAACATTGTTACTTCGACACGGTCTGCATCTGGGTCTTACCTTATCCTGATAAGTTGAGGACTTGTGAGATGTCTGTTTCTCAAATTAGACACTCTAATGTACTTGTCCTCTTGCTCAGTTGTGCACCGGGGCCTCCCACTCCTCTTTCTATTCTGGTTAGAGACCGTTTCTGCTGTTCTGTGAAGGGAGTAGTACACAGGGTACGAGACCTTCAGTTTCTTAGAAATTTCTCGCATGGAATAGCCTTCATTTCTCAGAACAAGAATAGACTGATGAGTTTCAGAAGAAAGTTCTTTGTTTCTGGCCATTTTGAGTGTGTAATCAAACCCACAAATACTGATGCTCCAGATACTCAACTAGTCTAAAGATGGCCAATTGTATTCCTTATTTAACCAGAACAACAGTTGTCAGCTGTGTTAACATAATTGCATAAGGGTTTTCTAATGATCAATTAGCCTTTTAAAATTATAAACTTGGATTAGCTAACAGAACATGCAATTGGAACACAGGAGTAATGGTTGCTGATAATGGGCCTCTGTACACCTATGTAGATATTCCATTAAAATTCAGCTGTTTACCTGCTAGAATAGTAATTTACAACATTCAAACTTCATTGGGGTAGGGGGCAGTATTGGGAATTTTGGATGAAAAGCGTGCCCAAATTAAGCTGCCTGCTACTCAGCCATAAAAGCTACAATATGCATATAATTAGTCAATTTGGATAGAAAACACTCTGAAGTTTCTAACCTTTTGAGGGCATGGCAGATTTACGCCCCCTTTGGAGAAATTGGGTACCCCTAGTAAACTGAATTTTTTTTAATCAAAAATTGCTAATATATGCATATAATAATTATTATTGGATAGAAAACACTCTAAAGCTTCTAAAACCGTTGGAATTATGTCTGTAAGTATAGCAGAACTCACAGGCTATGCATTCTTCCAAACTAGTTTTTGTGGCCATGAAAGTTGGAGCAACTTTGACGTCATGGCCCCCACCCTTCCCGACCACTTATGGATCTGGGGACACTTTCCATCTCTTCCACTAGATGTCCTCTTTCTGTAGAGCGTTCAATCGTTCAAATCGCGCGAGAATTGGCCCTATAGGAGTGATTGGAGTAAGTGTCGCGATAAAAAAACCTGTGCGTTAGGGCGCGAATTGGTCACAGCCATTCCTTTGTTCCAGCACTCCTGGGAAGAGCAAACGATGCCCGGTTGAATTGAAGTTTGTTTTGCACGTCTAAAACATCATAAAGCTTGCTTCTGCACTTAGTTTGACCTGTTTAGTCAACATATAATGTGTAATTTTGAAGTTTTGATGCGCAACTTATCCGGACCGGAGGACGTTTTGGGTGCATTTCAGCTGATGTTATTAGCAGTAGCTAATACAAAGACGCAAGACTTGAAACCAAACGATGTATTGGGTAAGTATGAACCCTTCCAGAACATTCTGAACGAAGACCATCGAAGGTAAGGGAATATTTATGCTTAAATCTGTGTTTCTGTTGACTCCAACATTACGTGGAAATGTAGCTTGGAACTGAGCGCTGTCTCAGCATATGGAATAGTGTGCGATTTCTGTAACGTTAAAAATAAATCTAACACAGCGGTTGCATAAAGAAGCAGTGTATCTTTCTAACTATATGTAGAACATGTATATTTAGCCAAAGTTTATGATGTCTATTTACGTTATCTTGCCGAGCTACCTAGATTTCCTGCGGGCATTTTTGAGTAATTTCTGAACATGAGTACATTGTAAATGGACATTTATGGATATATATGGCATATTATTGAAAAAAAAAAAATGTACTGTGTAACATGTCCTATCACTGTCATCTGATGAAGATTTTCAAAAGGTTAGTGAGCGATTTATTTTTTAATCCTGCTTTTATAATTTTATATTTTCTGGGACAAAATGGCTGCCGCTTGTCTTTGTTTCGGTGGTGGTCTAATATAAATGTGTGGTGTGTTTTCGCCGTAAAACATTTAAAAAATCTGACATGCTGGGTAGATGAACAAGGTGTTTATCTTTCATTTGAGCTATTGGACTTGTTAATGTGTGGAGGTTAAATATTTCTAAGAATATTTTTGCGTTCCATGCGCCACCGTTTGAGCTGAACGGGGGGGAGGGTGTTCCTCCAGAGGAACTCCTGGCATCAACAGGTTTTAAAACTGTTTGAATGATGTCAGTGAGTATAACAGAACTCATATGGTGGGTGAAAACCTTCCACTAGATGTCAAAAGTCTTTAGAAACTTGTTTGATGCTTCTACTATAAAGGAGGGGGGGAGTCAGAGGTCTGCCAGCAGCCACAAGCTCAGTCTCGCGCACTCACTTCATTTCTAAAGACAAAGGAATTCTCCGGTTGGAACATTATTGAAGATTTATGTTAAAAACATCCTAAAGATTGATTCCATACATTGTTTGACATATTTCTACGGACTGTAACGGAACTTTTTGGACTTTTCGTCTGAAACTAGTGAAAGCGCTTCATGAATGTGGATTACTGGACTGAACTCGCTAACAAAAGGAGCTATTTTGATATAAACAAACATTTATTGTGGAACTGGGATTCCTGGGAGTGCATCCTGATGAAGATCAGTGAATAATTATAATGCTATTCTGACTAATGTTGACTCCACAACATGGCGGATATATGTATGGTCTCTGAGCGCTGTACTCGGAGTATAGCATGGTGTGCTTTTTTTCAGTAAAGTTTTTTTAAAATCTGATACACTTCTCCTTAATGCAACCGCTGTATCTATAATTCCGTGCATGATAGTTGTATCTTTTATCAATGTTTATTATGAGTATTTCTGTGAATTGATGTGGCTCTCTGCAAAATCACAGGATATTTTGGAACTACTGAACGTAACGCACCAATGTATACTGAGATTTTTTTTATATAAATTTGAACTTTACCAAACAAAACATACATGTATTGTGTAACATGAAGTCCTATTAGTGTCATCTGATGAAGATCATCAAAGGTTAGTGATTAATTGTATCTATATTTCAGCTTTTTGTGACTCCTCTCTTTGGTTGGAAAATGGCTGAATGCTTTCTGTGACTAGTTGCTGACTTAACATAATGCTATGTTGTGCTTTCGCCGAAAAGCGTTTTTGAAATCAAATTAACGATCAGATTAACGAGAAGCTTACCTTTAAAATGGTGTAAAATACTTCTATGTTTGAGGAATTTTAATTATGGGATTTATGTTGTTTTGAATTTGGCGCCCTGCAGTTTCACTGGCTGTTGAGAGGTAGGACGCTCATGTCCTGAACGATCCAGAGAGGTTAACAATGTCTACATGGTATTTCTGATCAATTTAATGTTATTTCGATGGACAAAAATGTTTATTTTCTTTCAAAAACAAAGACATTTCTAAGTGACCCCAAAATGTTGAGTACGTACAATATTTACCTTCAGAGGTGAATGTATTTTGCCAGTTGCCGTGATAAAATGTTGTTGTTGTTGTATTGGTATTTTTTCACTGTAATAGCTACTGTAAATTGGAAACTGCAGCTTTCTGCCCATATCAGTTATGTCTATGTCCCGGAAAAGTGGGCTGTTGTATACAAACTCATTCTAGTCACATTAGTGCACATTAGCAACAACCATATGCTAATGGGACACCCATCCCGTAGAAGTTAACACACTGCGTTGACCATCTGTATCTCATTGAAATACTGTTATAGAATGTACAACAAAAACCCAAACTGGTCTGTTCATCAATACTGGTATTTAGTCAAATGTGGCATACCGCCCAGCCCTAATGTCTCTCTAGCTATGTCTTCCTGTGGTTCCTACCTGTTAATTAAAGGACGTGACCATAGCAACACACAGCTGCTAAATGCCACAGCATAAACCACTGCACATCTACACTTCTAGAATCTCACAGCTCTAAAATGTCAAACTTTTATATCAATAAACACCAATCAAACTCCAGCGAGACAAACACAGTTTACTTGTTCCTTCAGACCTGTCTGTCTTTTACTAATCTATAATATGGAAATGACCTTGATATTAAATAGTGAAGGTTTCACAGTGAGCGAGAGAGCGAGAGAGAGAGAGAGAGAGAGAGAGAGATACTTTTGGTGTTTTCTTTAATGATACGTCCTCATTTCATTAAAATCTCACAACCACCACCACCCCCCCACCCCATTTAAAAATAAATATCCCCTGTACTGCATACTCACCTTGCCCTCTACCACACGATACAAAACAACACCACACAATTAACCTCACCGCTTCTACAGCCATATATCCAACCCATCTTCCCCAGCTGTACAGACGCCCTCCCCCCCCGACACACCATATCTCCTGAAACATCTCCACCCTTTTTTATAATTTAATAGAACTCATCCCATTAAATAATAGTAAAATACCCTGTTCCTCCTTGTTAGCCAAATCGCCAACTTTGTCTGAGCAACTTTGTCTGAGCAAACATAAGACGAATCATAGTTTCCAATTCCCGGGTTCAACCAGTCAGTGGCCAGGGCTCCATGTAGAACCGTCTACTGGAGGTCCCCTGTCCTCTTTGGTACTGGGAGTTTGTAGAGTCCCCTCCATCTAAAACCCACCATACTCTCCACCCCACATACCCCCTGCCATTGATGTGCCTTCACTCCTGTTAGGCGCCTAATGTTCCTCACCTTAATGCAGAGGTTGTAGAGGGCTTTACCTCCCACTCCCTCAAACTCCCCCAGGTTCGGAGTGTTAAAGTCCAACAAGTCCTCCAGACCCCCTTGCCAGTAAACATTGGTGGCCCCTCAAACACCCCTCTTACCGGGTCAGACAGTCCCTCCTAGATGTCCCCCAGGAATCTCTCCAGCAGCCTAAGAGAGTCCTGTTTGTTGTGCCAGAACTTACATAGTTTTCCACCCCCCCCCCCAGTTAGCAGGTTGGCTAACTGAACTGATCTCAAAAGGATGGCTGGGTAGTGTAAGACAGGCTCCTCCCACACCCACAGCTCAGGCTCCACCCCCTTCTCATGTGGGCCTTAGCAGCTGCATCACAGAGTAAAAATCAGAGAGACCTGATGTACTCAATAGGAACAGCTGCCGGTACTCAGCAGAGCGCATCGTGGTTCCCTCAAGCCAATAAGAGTATGGCTTAGCAGTCTCTGCGCCGCCTTTAGTCAGAATTCAGCCACCCTGCTCTCCAGTTCCACCAGGCCCTGTCCTCCTTCGTGGACGGATATATACAACACTGCCACCCTCAGCCAGTGATGGAAAAATTCACCAGCTTGTGTTTCAGGTCTGCGAGCAGATCGGCGGAGAGGTTGAGGACCGCCAGTTTATGCCACATGCCGGGTTGTCGCTCATATCCTGTCCTTAACATACATGTAATCTGTAATAATCACCGACACTGCTATGCCTGTCCATCACACTCCCTGTAGTGTCTTCCATAGCAGGTCCAAAAAAGGCTGGATGGCTAGTGTATATAACTGCCTCGATTGAGAGCATCCTTGTCTAATCCCCCGTCTCACCCAGACTGGCCAACTGAGCTCCCCTCCCACCTTGATCATATATGACGCCCCACCATACAACAGCTTTACATAGGTCTTTAATGCTTTCCCAAACCCAAACACAGACATCACATTAAACTCTATCAAAAGCTTTTGGTCTGAAAAGTTCATGTTAGAAACTCTCGACAAGTCCAACATGTCCTTGATTAAGAACTGATATGGCAGGTGAAAACCCGAGGACAATCCATCCAGAATTTTTTTTCCCAACTCACCACCACTTATTACAATGGCTGTCAATGGGAATATAAAAGGAATACTTCCCAGATTGCAGTTCCTAGGGCTTCCACTAGATGTCAACAGTCGTTAGAAAGAGTTTCAGGCTTGTTTTTTGAAAAATGAGCTAGAATTTGTAGTTTTTGTAAGTGGCTCCCATTTTGGCTGTAGTGTTTGTCGCACGTTCCGGTGAGGGAGCGCACTTCGTAATTTATCTCCGGTAATGAACGTACTATTCTCTGTATTCAATTGTAATGTTTATTTACATATTAGGGTACCTGAGGATTGATGAGAAATGTTGTTTGACTTGTTTGGAAGAAGATCATTGGTAACTTACGGGATTAATTTTGAAAAAGGGAAACCGATGGATAATGAGTCAAGCACGCCAACTAAACGTACTTTTTTGGGATATAAAGAAGGACTTTATCGAACAAAAGGACAATTTGTTATGTAGCTGGGACCCTTGTGATTGCAACCAGATGAAGATCTTCAAAGGTAAGTGATTTATTTTATTGCTATTTCTGACTTTCGTGACGCCTCTGCTTGCCTGGAAAATGAATGTAATGCTTTTGTGAGCGGGGCGCTGTCCTCAGATAATCGCATGGTGTGCTTTTGTCGTATAGCCTTTTTGAAATCTGACAAAGCGGCTGGAATAACAAGAAGTTAAGCTTTTAAATGATGTATGACGCTTGTATTTTCATGAATGTTTAATACTGTGATTTTTTTAAATTTGCAATTTCACCGGATGTTGTCGAGGCCGGGCGCTAGCGGTGAGCCTATCCCAAAGAGGTCCTTTAACTTCTTATGGGCAGGTAGGACGCTAGCGTCCCACCTGGCCAACATCCGGTGAAATTGCAGAGCGCCAAATTCCAAATACAGAAATACTCATAATAAACATTCAGAAAAAGATACAAGTGTTATACATCGGCATAAACATGAACTTCTTGTTAATCCAGCCGCTTTGTCAGATTTCAAAAAGGCTTTACGGCGAAAGCATACCATGTGATTATCTGAGGACAGCGCCCCGCTTACAATTTATAGAAACATTTTACAACCAAGTAAAGGAATTACAAAAGTCAGAAATAGCGATAAAATTAATCACTTAAAGTTTGTCGAAACATGTCAAACGATGTTTATAATTAATCCTCTGGTTGTCAATTATCTAAATAATCGATAATATTTCAACCGGAATATAGCGTTTTCAATAGAAAGGAAAAATAACGAAGGGCATGCAAACCAGCTCTGCTTCTTTCTACAGTCCACTGAAAGAAGGGCCTCATTCTTCCTCATTTTTCAAAAAACAAGCCTGAAACAATGTCTAAAGACTGTTGACATCTAGTGGAAGCCATAGGAACTGTAATCTGGGTCCTATCCCATTACATACTGTATAGGCATTCAATAGAAAAGTACCCACTTCCTGCTATATCTGTTCTGTTATACTCGCAGACATTATTTTAACATGTTGGAAACTATAGTGTTTCTATCCAATATTACCAAGCATATGCATATGCTAGCTTCTGGGCCTGAGTAACAGGCAGTTTACATTGGGCTCCTCATTGGGCTCCTCATTCATCAAAAATAAACCTAAAACGTTTTCTGGATACACTTCATTATTCATGTTGTACTGATCTTGTAAACTTTCCTGGATTGCAAAAAAAAGCATAAAGATGAACCTTCTATTTCTATTTAGTCTCACTCAGGAAGTTCAGGAAGTTCAGGAAGTTCAGTTCCCTCGCTGTGTAATTTAACCCCTCCACCTGACTGGGTGTCAGCTTCTTCATTGAGAGGAAGTCAGAAAAGAAAGCCTCTACATCGTCCTCTTCCTCAGACCCACCTTCCTCCTACTCAACTCCATCTCCCATCCTGCCCTTCCTCTCTGGTCAGGCCCCCCCCCAGGCAAAGGTCCCATGGCGCCTTTGACCACCCCAGCCCCTCCCCTCCCACATCCTCTCCTTTCCCCATTTTCCTCATCCGCTTGACTCCCTCCTCCTCCCCCTCTAGTCACTTATCCTTCCCCACTATACTCTCCTCATCCACCGTCCATAGCCTGACTAGACCCAGCCTCATCTACACCACCATCTATAGCATGACTAGACTAGACCCAGACTCATCTACATCACCATCTATAACCTGACTAGACCCAGCCTCGTCTACACCACCATCTATAGCCTGACTAAACCCAGCCTCATCTACACCATCTATAACCTGACTAGACCCAGCCTCATCTACACCATCTATAACCTGACTAGACCCAGTCTCATCTACACCATCCATCCATAACCTGACTAGACCCAGCCTCATCTACACCACCATCTATAACCTGACTAGACCCAGTCTCGTCTACACCACCATCTATAGCCTGACTAGACCCAGTCTCGTCTACACCACCATCTATAACCTGACTAGACCCAGTCTCATCTACACCATCCATCCATAACCTGACTAGACCCAGCCTCATCTACACCACCATCTATAGCCTGACTAGACCCAGTCTCGTCTACACCACCATCTATAGCATGACTAGACCTAGACTCAACTACATCACCATCTATAACCTGACTAGACCCAGCCTCTGCTGCCTGCGTCTCATGGCCCCCTGCACATTGACCTCTATTTCCCCCACTGGCGCTTGTACCCTCACCTTGTTTACGCCTTGGGTGCTTTGGGCACACAAAGCTCTTATGCCCCAAATCCCCACACTCAAAGCACCGTAGACTATCCGTGCTGGCAAACCCTGCATAGAGCCCCTCCCCATGCCTCACTTTAAAATGCTCATTTAACTGTTGCTCGTTGTTATTCAGAAACATGAACACTTGCCTCTGGAACGAATAAAACATCTGCCTGAAAACCTGCCGACAGTACATGAAAAACCTCTAACAACCTCTACCAAAACGACTCAGCTCTTTCCTGATTTGATCATCAGTAATAAACAGAGGTAAACGTGTAACTACCACCCTGGTCGAAGGAGTTGAAAGACACCATTCAAACCCCAGAAAACTAAAACTCCGTCCTCTTCCTCCTGAACGTTGCAACAAAAACAAAACACAAACGAACCCCCTTCACCATAGAAAATAAAAATGGAATGAAAATACCAATTAAAAGAAAAGACCTATGGTCCCTGGTCAAAAGTACACAGGGAAATGGGTGCTATTTGAAATGCATGCAGCCTTATTAAGGTAGATTCGGTTCGGATCAGTGATCGACATCACAGTCTGATGAGAATGTTTGTTTAATGTTTGTGGGAGAAGGAGATGGAGAAGGAGAGGGGGGAGGGGTAGGAGGACGGGGAGGAGAAGGAGAAGGAGAAGGAGAGGGGTAGGAGAGGGAGAAGGAGAGGTGTGAGGGGTAGGAGGACGGGGAGGAGAAGGAGAGGGAGAAGGAGAGGGGTAGGAGAGGGAGAAGGAGAGGTGTGAGGGGTAGGAGGAGGAGGAGAAGGAGAGGGAGAAGGAGAGGGGTAGGAGAGGGAGAAGGAGAGGGAGAAGGAGAGGTGTGAGGGGTAGGAGGAGGAGGAGAAGGAGAGGGAGAAGGAGAGGGAAAAGGAGAGGGAGAAGGAGAGGTGTGAGGGGTAGGAGGAGGAGGAGAAGGAGAGAGAGAATGAGAGAAGGAGAGGGAGAAGGAGAGGTGGGAGGGTTAGGAGGAAGGGGAGGAGAGGAGAAGGAGAAGGGGAGGGAGAGAAGGAGAGAGAGAGAAGGAGATGGAGAGGTGTGAGGGGTAGGAGGATGAGAAGGAGAGGGAGAAGGAGAGGGAGAAGGGAAGGGGAGAAGGAGAGGGAGAAGGAGAGGTGGGAGGGGTAGGAGGAGGGGGAGGAGAGGAGAAGGAGAAGGAGAGGGAGAGGGAGAGAAGGAGAGGGAGAAGGAGAGGTGGGAGGGTTAGGAGGAAGGGGAGGAGAGGAGAAGGAGAAGGGGAGGGAGAGAAGGAGAGAGAGAGAAGGAGATGGAGAGGTGTGAGGGGTAGGAGGATGAGAAGGAGAGGGAGAAGGAGAGGGAGAAGGGAAGGGGAGAAGGAGAGGGAGAAGGAGAGGTGGGAGGGGTAGGAGGAGGGGGAGGAGAGGAGAAGGAGAAGGAGAGGGAGAGGGAGAGAAGGAGAGGGAGAAAGATAGGGGGAGGAGAGGAGGAAAGGGGGAAATAGAGGATAGGGAATAGGACGTAGGGGATGAAAATGTGGGATGGAATCATGGGGATACTGTAGCTTGAATATAATGATGAATTACTGGGATAGAATGTGAAGTAACTGAAAAATAACACAGTAGAAGTCTGGTGGAACAACGCTGAGGAAGAATCAGACACGATCAGACTTTTAATGAGAAACAGTTTGAAAGAAGAAGACCAGAGGTTCATAGACATTAGCTTAGCAGGCCGTAGCACATCCCTGAGATGAAATAGATCCTGAGTTCATCGGAAAGCTCTACCCTCTAATTATGTTCCCGAAAGGCTTTACCAGACAAATCCTGCCTAAAAATAACGGCGAGCCGCTACCCAATCAAGGTGCTGGTAGAGGAACACATTTTAAAGTCTATAACGCCACGCAGGTCAGTGGCTCGCTGTTCAAAGCTTTTCACTTTCAAACGCCCTCTCCGCTTGGCCGTGACAGCTGACGGCTGTAACTTACAGAAGCGGTTGACATTTCCAATGATACACGCCGTATCTGACACTTATGAAATAGGGGAACAACGGGGAACAGAGGTATTAGAGCCTTTCAAGGTAATTAGTCATTCCTGGGTTTATTGGGACGTAGATTTACGTCTGGAACAAAAAAAAAGGAAGGTACTAAATTAGAGCAGTAAACAATGAAGGGTGAGACCCAAAGGCATAAGGCAGACATGGTTGTGGGGCTGGGCACCGAACTCTCACAGCCCAGGGAGGTGAGAGAGGAGAGCAGCTGTCTCTGTCTCTCTCTCTCTCTCTCTCTCTGTCTCTCCGTGTCTCTGTCTCTCCGTGTTTCTCTGTGTCTCTCTCTCTGTCTCTGTCTCTCTGTGTCTCTCTCTCTCTCTCTGTCTCTGTCTCTCTCTCTCTCTCTCTCTCTGTGTCTCTCTCTTTCTGTCTCTCTGTGTCTCTCTCTCTCTGTCTCTGTCTCTCTGTGTCTCTGTCTCTGTCTCTGTCTCTCTGTCTCTGTCTCTCTGTCTCTCTCTCTCTCTCTCTCTCTCCCCCCCCCCTCTATCTCTATCCTTTTCCTCCGCACTTTTCTATACTTTTTTGACTCTCCCTGTCTCTTTCTCCCTCTTTCTCTCTGCCTCACTCTCTCTCTCTCGTCTGTCCATGGCTGAACACCCCCCACCCCCCTCTCTCTTACCTATCCTTCCAAGGGGCCAGGTCGGTGGAGAGTATGGGAACAGGCAGGGAGTTATTTATGGTCTACTGCCTGCCTAATTGCCTCTCCCAGGTGGGGTGAGGAAGGGAGAGGTGAGCCACTAGGACACCATGGGGAAGCTGGGGTCGGCTCCCTCACAGGGACTCAGGCTAATGATAGCAGTTCTAGCACCCAGGGGTGGCCATGGTCACCCTGCCTTTCTGCCTACCTTTCTGCCTGCCTGCCCCTCTGCCTGCCTACCCTTCTGCCTACCCTTCTGCCTGCCTTTCTGCCTGCCTGCCTTTCTGCCTGCCTCTCTGCCTGCCTACCCTTCTGCCTACCCTTCTGCCTGCCTTTCTGCCTGCCTCTCTGCCTGCCTGCCTTTCTGCCTGCCTCTCTGCCTGCCTGCCCTTCTGCCTGCCTCTCTGCCTGCCTGCCTCTCTGCCTGCCTGCCTCTCTGCCTGCCTGCCTTTCTGCCTGCCTCTCTGCCTGCCTGCCCTTCTGCCTGCCTCTCTGCCTGCCTGCCCTTCTGCCTGCCTCTCTGCCTGCCTGCCTGCCTCTCTGCCTGCCTGCCTGCCTGCCTCTCTGCCTGCCTGCACCTCTGCCTGCCTCTCTGCCTGCCTGCCTGCCTCTCTGCCCGCCTTTCTGCCTGCCTCTCTGCCTTTCTGCCTGCCTCTCTGGCTGCCTGCCTCTCTGCCTGCCTGCCTCTCTGCCTGCCTCTCTGCCTTCCTTTCTGTCTGCCTCTCTGCCTGCCTTCCTTTCTGCTTGCCTTTCTCTCTGCCTCTCTGCCTGCCTGCCTTTCTGCCTGCCTTTCTGCCTGCCTCTCTGCCTGCCTTTCTGCCTGCCTCTCTGCCTGCCTCTCTGCCTGCCTTTCTGCCTGCCTCTCTTCCTGCTCCTCTGTCTGCCTCTCTTCCTGCCTGCCTACCTTTCTGCTTGCCTTTCTGTCTGTCTGTCTGCCTGCCTGCCTCTCTGCCTGCCTGCCTCTCTGCCTGCCTGCCTCTCTGCCTGCCTGCCTGCCTGCCTCTCTGCCTGCCTGCCTCTCTGCCTGCCTGCCCGCCTCTCTGCCTGCCTGCTTAGCTACCCAACACAGACTGCTGGATGAGGGATGAGGTAGTTAGAGAGAAGGAGGCTCCAAAGGCACCGTGGTAGACACGGTCAACTGGGCCATCACTAGCACAACCACACACCAGAAGGGCCACATGGGCACTTCAGCTGAACAATGGACAGAAGAGAGAGGGGAGAGAAGGAGAGAGAGAGAGAAGGAGAAGAGAGAGAAAGAGTGGAAGACAGTTGAAAGAGAGAGAAAGGGAAACCAGAGGAAAGAGAGAAAGGGATTGAGAGAGGACAGAGAGGAATGGGAGAGATAGAAAAGAGACAAAGGCAGAGACAGAAAAAGTGCCTGTATGGACAGATGGTGAGAGGACAGATGGCGAGACGACAGATGGTGAGAGGACAGATGGTGAGAGGACAGATGGTGAGAGGACAGATGGCGAGAGGACAGATGGCGAGAGGACAGATGGTGAGAGGACAGATGGTGAGACGACAGATGGTGAGAGGACAGATGGTGAGAGGACGGATGGTGAGAGGACGGATGGTGAGAGGACGGATGGTGAGAGGACAGATAGCGAGAGGACAGATGGTGAGAGGACAGATGGTGAGAGGACAGATGGTGAGAGGACAGATGGCGAGACGACAGATGGCGAGACGACAGATGGCGAGAGGACAGATGGCAAGTGGACAGATGGTGAGAGGACAGATGGTGAGAGGACAGATGGCGAGAGGACAGATGGTGAGAGGACAGATGGTGAGACGACAGATGGTGAGAGGACAGATGGTGAGAGGACGGATGGTGAGAGGACGGATGGTGAGAGGACAGATGGTGAGAGGACAGATGGTGAGAGGACGGATGGTGAGAGGACGGATGGTGAGAGGACAGATGGCGAGAGGACAGATGGTGAGAGGACAGATGGTGAGAGGACAGATGGTGAGAGGACAGATGGCGAGACGACAGATGGCGAGACGACAGATGGCGAGAGGACAGATGGCAAGTGGACAGATGGTGAGAGGACAGATGGCGAGAGGACAGATGGCGAGAGGACAGATGGCGAGAGGACAGATGGCGAGAGGACAGATGGCGAGAGGACAGATGGCGAGGGGACAGATGGCGAGGGGACAGCTAAGCGGTTATCAGTTCTTGCTTGGGTTTATGTCAGTTTTAACCAGGAAGTTTCTACGGTCCACACTGTTGCAAATAAGATGCAATGAGACAAGTATAGAATCAAATGGCTACTCAGACTACCTGCATTTACCCTTTACCTCTCTTACGCTGACTCTATGAACACACACCCACACACACACACACACACACACACACACACACACACACACACACACACATCACGTATCCTGTTGCCTAGTCACTTTATCCCTACCTATATGTACCTGTCTACCTCAGTTACCTGGTACCCCTGTATATAGACTCAGTACTGGTACTCACTGTAAATAGCCTGGTTATCATTACTCATTGACTCAGTACTGGTACTCACTGTATATAGCCTGGTTGTCATTACTCATTGACTCAGTACTGGTACTCACTGTATATAGCCTAGTTACCATTACTCATTGACTCAGTACTGGTACTCACTGTATATAGCCTAGTTATCATTACTCATTGACTCAGTACTGGTACTCACTGTATATAGTAATGTTATTACCTGGTACCCCTGCACATAGACTCAGTAATGGTGCTCACTGAATATAGCCATGTTAGTTTTATTAATTATTTGTCATTCCCTGTGCATTAATTCCTTATGTCACTATTTCATTATTATAATAAAAAAAAGGTTTATCTTTAACTCTACATTGTTGGAAAATGATAATTAAACATTTCATTGTTAGAAGCATGTTACGAATAACAATTTGATTAGATTTGATTAACGTCATATCATGACAAACTTGAAACCTGGAGGAATTGAAACTCAGTGAGAGAGAGAGAGAGAGAGCATTCCTTCATTTCTGTAATGTTCCAGATTAAACTGAATGACTTGACTTGGGAAACATGGCCATATGATGAATGAATGGGTGAATGGGTGGGGAGGAGGAAACAAGACAAGACGGGAGGAGGAGACAAGACGGGGAGTAGGAGACAAGACGGGAGTAGGAGACAAGACGGGAGTAGGAGACAAGACGGGAGTAGGAGACAAGACGGGAGTAGGAGACAAGACGGGAGTAGGAGACAAGACGGGGAGTAGGAGACAAGACGGGAGTAGGAGACAAGACGGGAGTAGGAGACAAGACGGGAGTAGGAGACAAGACGGGAGTAGGAGACAAGACGGGAGTAGGAGACAAGACGGGAGTAGGAGACAAGACGGGAGGAGGAGACAAGATGGGAGTAGGAGACAAGACGGGAGTAGGAACCAAGACGGGAGTAGGAGACAAGACGGGAGTAGGAGACAAGACGGGAGTAGGAGACAAGACGGGAGTAGGAGACAAGACGGGAGTAGGAACCAAGACGGGAGGAGGAGACAAGACGGGAGTAGGAGACAAGACGGGAGTAGGAGACAAGACGGGAGTAGGAACCAAGACGGGAGTAGGAACCAAGACGGGAGTAGGAGACAAGACGGGAGTAGGAGACAAGACGGGAGTAGGAGACAAGACGGGAGTAGGAGACAAGACGGGAGAAGGAGACAAGACGGGAGAAGGAGACAAGACGGGAGTAGGAGACAAGACGGGAGTAGGAGACAAGACGGGAGTAGGAGACAAGACGGGAGTAGGAGACAAGACGGGAGTAGGAGACAAGGCGGGAGAAGGAGACAAGACGGGAGTAGGAGACAAGACGGGAGGAGGAGACAAGACGGGAGTAGGAGACAAGACGGGAGGAGGAGACAAGACGGGAGTAGGAGACAAGACGGGAGGAGGAGACAAGACGGGAGGAGGAGACAAGACGGGAGGAGGAGACAAGACAGGAGTAGGAGACAAGACAGGAGTAGGAGACAAGACGGGAGTAGGAGACAAGACGGGAGGAGGAGACAAGACAGGAGTAGGAGACAAGACAGGAGTAGGAGACAAGACGGGAGTAGGAGACAAGACGGGAGGAGGAAACAAGACGGGAGTAGGAGACAAGACGGGAGTAGGAGACAAGACGGGAGTAGGAGACAAGACGGGAGTAGGAGACAAGACGGGAGTAGGAACCAAGACGGGAGGAGGAGACAAGACGGGAGTAGGAGACAAGACGGGAGTAGGAGACAAGACGGGAGTAGGAGACAAGACGGGAGAAGGAGACAAGACGGGAGTAGGAGACAAGACGGGAGGAGGAGACAAGACGGGAGTAGGAGACAAGACGGGAGGAGGAGACAAGACGGGAGTAGGAGACAAGACGGGAGGAGGAGACAAGACGGGAGGAGGAGACAAGACGGGAGGAGGAGACAAGACGGGAGGAGGAGACAAGACAGGAGTAGGAGACAAGACAGGAGTAGGAGACAAGACGGGAGTAGGAGACAGGAGTAGGAGACAAGACGGGAGGAGGAGACAAGACTGGAGGAGGAGACAAGACGGGAGGAGGAGACAAGACGGGAGGAGGAGACAAGACGGGAGTAGGAGACAGGAGTAGGAGAAAAGACAGGAGGAGGAGACAAGACGGGAGGAGGAGACAAGACGGGAGGAGGAGACAAGACGGGAGGAGGAGACAAGACTGATAGAGACATACCCCAAGCGACTTACAGCTGTAATCACAGCAAAAGGTGGCGCTACAAAGTATTAACTTAAGGGGGCTGAATAATTTTGCACGCCCAATTTTTCAGTTTTTGATTTGTTAAAAAAGTTTGAAATATCCAATAAATGTCGTTCCACTTCATGATTGTGTCCCACTTGTTGTTGATTCTTCACAAAAAAATACAGTTTTATATCTTTATGTTTGAAGCCTGAAATGTGGCAAAAGGTCGCAAAGTTCAAGGGAGACAAGACGGCACTGTATGTGTATGTGACAAATACACTTTGATTTGATTTGATTTGACATTGTTGCTTTGGCAATATTGACACAATGTTTTTCATGCCAATAGAGAGAGAGAGAGAGAGACAGAAAGTAAGACAATGAGAGAGGGAGAGACAGAGGGAGAGAGGGAGAGAGAGGGAGAGACATTGAGAGAGGGAGAGACAATGAGAGAGGGAGAGACAATGAGAGAGGGAGAGACAATGAGAGAGGGAGAGACAATGAGATAGGGAGAGAAAATGAGAGAGGGAGATACAATGAGAGAGGGAGAGACAATGAGAGAGGGAGAGACAATGAGATAGGGAGAGACAATGAGAGAGGGAGATACAATAAGACAATGAGAGAGGGAGAGACAAAGAGAGAGGGAGAGAAAGGGAAAGACAGAGGGTAAGAAAGAAAGAAAATTATTAGTCAAGAAAGATTGAAAAGTTAGAGTTTGCGCACTGTGCCAATTGTCTTCTTCTGTGTTTTACTCCCTCCTCCCACCTCCCTCCTCCCTCCTCCCTCCTACTCCTTCCCTCTCTTTCTTCTCCTCTGTATTCCCTCTCTAGACCCATGGGGATGATCCTATCTCTACCTCCACAACAATGGCAGTCGGAATCTTTCCAGCTACTCAGCACTCTAGAATGCCACCGTCCACGTTCTAACGTCGGCCATTAAACTCAGTCACCATGGTAACTTGCGTTATCAGCCCACCTCATTGTTTCCCAAGTCATCATTTGTGGATATGACCTCTTCTTCTGTCTGATTGGCTTGACCCGCCAAAGTGATGTAATCTCTTCATCTGAACACACCAGAATATCAAAGAGTTTTCAGCCCCGGCCAGCCAAAATAACCTATTTAATGAATACTATCCATTCCTTATTCTTCTCTCTTGTATATCTTCTTCTGTGTGGTTAATGACATAAAGCTAAAGTAGCTCATTGAAATATATCTGTCTATGTCCAAAATGGCACCCTATTTACCATATAGAATCGGAATGAATGAGCAGAAATGTATTGAAAGTTCCAGTTTGGGACACACCCTCTTAAAGTTGGATGACGCTGATTCTCTACTCCCGTCACTCACTCACTCACTCACTCACTCACTCACTCACTCAGTCTCTCTCTCTCTGTCTCTCTCTGTCTCTCTCTCTCTCTTAGTCTCTCTCTCCTCTCCCACTTTCTCTCACCCTCTTCCCTCCTTCTCTCTTTCTTTCTCCCTCTCTCACCCTCTTCTCTCTCTCTCTCTCTCTCTCTCTCCCCCCCTCCCTCTCTCTCTCTCTCTCTCTCATTCTCTCTCCCCGCCCCCAAATGCATGCTGGGAGTGTTTTGTAGTTGAGAGGTCATGTGGAGGGCTCTGTCCTTACTTATTTTATTGATTCTATCAATTGGTCTTTCCTTTGGTGGAGGGTTAACACACTGTTAGTTTAGATGGGGGTGTAGATGAGGGTGGGTCTAGTCATGCTATAGATGGTGTAGATGAGGCTGGGTCTAGTCAGGTTATAGATGGTGTAGATGAGGCTGGGTCTAGTCAGGTTATAGATGGTGTAGATGAGGCTGGGTCTAGTCAGGTTATAGATGGTGTAGATGAGGCTGGGTCTAGTCAGGTTATAGATGGAGGTGTAGATGAGGCTGGGTCTAGTCAGGCTATAGATGGAGGTGTAGATGAGGCTGGGTCTAGTCAGGTTATAGATGGTGTAGATGAGGCTGGGTCTAGTCAGGTTATAGATGGTGTAGATGAGGCTGGGTCTAGTCAGGTTATAGATGGTGTAGATGAGGCTGGGTCTAGTCAGGTTATAGATGGAGGTGTAGATGAGGCTGGGTCTAGTCAGGCTATAGATGGAGGTGTAGATGAGGCTGGGTCTAGTCAGGTTATAGATGGTGTAGATGAGGCTGAGTTTAGTCAGGTTATAGATGGAGGTGTAGATGAGGCTGGGTCTAGTCAGGCTATAGATGGAGGTGTAGATGAGGCTGGGTCTAGTCAGGTTATAGATGGTGTAGATGAGGCTGAGTTTAGTCAGGTTATAGATGGTGGTGTAGATGAGGCTGGGTCTAGTCAGGTTATAGATGGTGATGTAGTTGAGGGTGGGTCTAGTCAGGTTATAGATGGATGGTGCATGAGGAGAGTACAGTGGGGAAGGGGAAGAGACCAGGGGGGGAGGAGGAGGGAGTCTAGTCAGGTTATAGATGGATGGTGCATGAGGAGAGTACAGTGGGGAAGGGGAAGAGACCAGGGGGGGAGGAGGAGGGAGTCTAGTCAGGTTTTGCTAGTGGATGAGGAGAGTACAGTGGGGAAGGGGAAGAGACCAGGGGGGGAGGAGGAGGGAGTCTAGTCAGGTTATAGATGGATGGTGCATGAGGAGAGTACAGTGGGGAAGGGGAAGAGACCAGGGGGGGAGGAGGAGGGAGTCTAGTCAGGTTTTGCTAGTGGATGAGGAGAGTACAGTGGGGAAGGGGAAAAGACCAGGGGGGAGGAGGAGGGAGTCTAGAGGAAGAAGGGGGAGAAGAAAGGAGTAGGGAGGGGGGGGGGGGTTGACCAGAGAGGAAGGGCAGGTGGTCAAGATTGGAGATGCAGATGAGGAGGAGGAAGGTGAGTCTGAGGAAGAGGACGAAATATGTTGTTTTACAGAGTCAGCCAGAGTAGTATGATAGGTGCAGTGAAATACGTTGATTTACAGGGTCAGCCATAGTGGTACACCCCTGGAGCAAATTAGGGTTAAAACCTCTTGAAGCTAGGGTGCACTATTTTTATGTTTGGAAAAATAACGTTCCCAAAGTAAACGGCCTATTTCTCAGTACCAGACGCTAGAATATGCGTATAATTGACAGATTAGGATAGAAAACACTCTAAAGTTTCCAAAACTGTCAATATAATATTGTCTGTGAGTATAACAGAACTGATATTGCAGACGAAACCCTGAGAAAAATCAAACCAGGAAGTGGCTTCTATTTTGAAATCTCCATGTTCCATAGCCTCCCTTTGCTCCATTTAAAGGGATATCAACCAGATTCCTTTTCCTATCGCTTCCTCAAGGTGTCAACAGTCTTCAGACATAGTTTCAGGCTTTTATTTTGAAAAATGAGCCAGAAAGATAACATCGCGTCAGATGGTCACATGAGTTTTGCTCGCGCAACAGAGTTTGGACAGCTATTGCCTTTCCCTCTCCTACTGATGAAGACATTTGCGGTTGATATATTATCAATTACATATTTTAAAAACAACCTGAGGATTGATTATAAAAGACATTTGACATGTTTCTGTGGACATTACGGATATTATTTTGAATTTTCGTCTGCGTTGTCGTGACCGCTCTTTCCTGTGAATTTCTGAACATAACGCGCCAAACAGGTATTTTGGATATAAAAATAATCTTTATGGAACAAACGGAACATTTATTGTGTAACTGGGAGTCTCGTGAGTGAAAACATCCGAAGATCATCAAAGGTAAGCGATTAATTTGATTGTTTTTCTGATTTCCGTGACCAAGCTACCTGATGCTAAGTGTACCTGATGCTAAGTGTAAAATGTTTTGTCTAGTGATCAATAAACAAACACAAACGCTTGGATTGCTTTCACTGTAAAGCATCATTTCAAAATCTGAGACGACAGGGTGATTAACAAAAGGCTAAGCTGTGTTTTGCAATATTGCACTTGTGATTTCATGAATATAAATATTTTTAGTAATATTATGTGAATGTGGCACTATGCTCTTCAGTGGTTGTTGATGACAATTATCCCGCTAAAGGGATGGGTAGCGTCAATAAGTTTTAAGTGCCTTGCTCAAGGACACATTGACAGATGTTTCACCTGGTTGGCTTGGGTATTCGTAACAGTGACCCTGCTAGGCTACCTGCCGTCCTGGTATGGACTTACACACGTTCCTTTTATGTCTACGTCTTCAAGTATAAATTATGTGAGGTAAAATACTAAAATAAAGTAAAGAAGCATTCTCTCTCTCCATCTATCTTCCACTTATTGTCTTTCATCTTTCTCTCATTTCCTCTGTAAATGATGTGAGCTCGAAGGAAGTAGGAAGTATCTCTCTCTCTCTCAATCTCAGCACCATCCAAGATCCTAGAAGTGTTCAGTAATGGAAGAGTAATTCGATCGTGGTTTGGTTGTTGTTCAAAACTGCCAGTAGCACAGAAGTATGGAACGCTACTTTTCAGGATACACTTAG